>NC_084983.1:13341925-13581925 GCF_963691925.1 Scomber scombrus
TTTGGGTTTGCCAGGTAAGTGTTCTTTTTGTTAAATAAATGCTTGTATTTTTTTCTAAAAATTATTGTATACAACTTTAATTATTTTGCGAGCCTGTCTGTTAGAGATGGGACAAACAATTATGCTACAGGTTCAAATGGTTTTATTTTAACAGGTTTAATGTACTTTAGATAGTTATGTCATTAATATTGCCTTTCTGTCAGGGTTCATTAACTATCTCAGAGTACTCTCTGTAGAAATCTGTTATTGTTTATTCTGAACCATTATTATTATTATACATTATAGTAGACCACTCTACTATATATTAATATTTCTTGTTGTAATTTCTGTTATCCAGTGAAAGGAGTAGTTTATCAGGGGGTTTGAACACTTGCAGGGCATTATATGTCAAATTCTCATTAGGAGCTGAACCCCTCGTAAAGGTCTGATCCTAGAATCGCCCCTGAATTGAATTGAACTGAATTGAACTGAATTGAACTGAATTGAACTGAATTGAACTGAATTGAACTGAATTGAACTGAATTTAATTTAATTGAACTGAATTGAATTGAGTTTAACTGAACTGAATTGAACTGAATTGAGTTGAATTGAATTGAATTGAATTGAATTGAACTGCATTGAATGGGGAATTTCACTGAGAATTGATTCCTTGTGATGTCACAGTAGAACTCAACAGTGAATGCTGAGGTTCTTCCACAGTGGACCACTTTAACTGTTGGACTGCTTGTAGCTTCAGGTGATCTTTGTTTCTCGTCTCTTTCATGGTAATTCATTGATATTTTCCAGATTTTTGTGACTTTTTCTAAATCTACAAGTAGGATTAGCCTCTCCTCAGAAAACTGCATTTACTGACATCCACTGTGATAATACAAGGTGCAGCAACCAATATACATTCCTCTTTCAATCCAAATACTTTGCCATCCTCTCTTCAGGTAAATTCTGTGGATTATCTAAACAAAAATGGATAGCAACAGTGCACTGCGAGATGAAAGCATATTGGAGGAAAGTTTTGTTGGAGAAGATGATGACAGTGAGGAAGAGACAGGAGATGACGACTCAGATCTCACTGATGAAGGTGGTGAGAGTAGCTCAGAGAAGAAGACAAGCGGTTGGGGGTTACTTCCTCATGTTTGCTTGCGACATGTGTTCAACTTCCTTTCTGACCGTGACCGCATGAGAGCACACGTGGTCTGTCATCACTGGCACAAAGTCATGCGCTCACCTTCTCTCTGGCGCTTCCGCTACTTCCACTTCAGTGGTCGCTTGTCCAAATTGAGGCTGTCTGAATATTCCTCTGCTGTGGCCTATGCCCGCTCCTTGGGAGTTTACTTGGAGAGGCTGGAGGTGTGTGTGTGTCCTCCACGCAGGTCTCTGGCTGCCCAGCGAGTGGAGCAGGCCATCTGTGGGCTGTTTTCAGAGCTTACTAGGTAAAAGAGTGTGTCAGTATCCTATGATGTTATTTAATCATGACACAGTTCAGTCACCCAATCAATCCTCTGATTATTTTTCTTCCACAGGTTGAAGGCCCCATTAAAATCCCTCTCCATCATAAGGTTGGAGTTGGACCGGAATTGCTGGACTTTAGCACTCAGGAACTCTTTGGTAAACTGCCTGACTCAATTCCTCCAAAGAGCCTTGAGGCTCACAACTATTAATCTGAACTGGATGCGAAACTCCATGCAACAGGTGAGTAGAAGATAATCTCTCAGCAGACACGTCACTGTTCAGGTGCTTTAGTTCAAAGTGACGGTGGTAACCAAACACTAAGTCAAATGTAATCAGTTAAGACTTGAGTGTTTTGTATTTGAATTAATGACTACTCAAGTAGAACTGAGAGAACTGAATGTTCAGTGTCACTGACTCAGTCAGTAGCTTGTAGCTTTTTACAGTTCATCTGTGAAAGACCAATAACAGGGTTAACATATAGTATATAGACAGACAACCATTCACACTCAAGTAAGGTTTGTAATAACCTTAATAGAATGGACAGATGGGATGTATTTGAATCCAAGACTTAACTACAAACAGTGAAGCAGTGTTATAGCATCTCACCATTTTGAACAATATTTTTGAATGCTTGCTGATGTGTGCAAAGATTCGAATCAGGAAGGTGATTTGTAGTTTCCATCTCTTCTTAAGTACTGCTTTATGTTTGCCTATATTTATAATACATGCAAATGCTGGATACACCACTGTGATAGTTTTCTACAATTAAAAAATAATCATAATTAAAAAAAAAAAAGATAAATAAAATATGTAATTCTAAAATTTCTTTATCTGTTTTTTGATTCTTAACCCTTTGTACTGTAGGGAATCGAGCTGCTTTCTGCCCTGTCACAATCTCAGAGGCGCTTTCCTCCCACCCGGTGCTATATCTCATCTTTGCATTTAGAGGGATTCTTCTCTAGTTCAGTACATGTCCACCTCAACTCTAACGTCCCCAGCATCATGCACCACCTGCGAGGCCTCACTGACCTGAGCCTGAGTTACTCCTCTGTGTCAGATGAGCTGCTTGTGGCCCTCCAGCACAGAAACCGAGGAGGGAGGCAGAACCCCAGTAGAGACAGGATCACCTTGCAAACGTTTTCACTGAACTGCTCTATAAATGAGCCCCATCGACAAGTAAGCAAGGAACATATTGATTGAGAGGTCTTGGTTTCAACAGTATAACAACACTGCCTGCTGAATCATCAAATACAGATACTGTAGTTATTGGTGTGGCTGATAGTCCTCAATGAAAACTGCTTAACTGCTTATGTAGGCAAAAGTGGGATGGCACTGAAGGCCATAATTGATATTTATTATCTCTGAGGTGGACATATGCACTAACCCTAACCTGTCTCATGTTTCCTTTCTTCATTTCTTTCTCTGCTTCTTCTCTTCTGTCAAGCCGGTATGTGGTAGCTCATGGGCAACTTTGGCATCAAGCTCCCCTGACCTGCAAGTAAAAATCACAGTGCATCAAATCATCAACACTGACCGGCTCGCGAGGATACTTCTGCCTGAGATTCCCATGACAGATTTCACCATGATAGCCTTCTACGCCCCCGATGAAGGCTGGACAGCCAGGCCAATACTCTGTGACATCCTGCCTCACTACCGCTGCAGCCTGCAGGTCAGGGTGTTGAGCAGGCAGCATTACAGAGTGATGCTGCACTGAGTGTTCAACCAAAAACACATTATGTGAAATATATCAGATCAGGCCCTTTTTCTGTGAGGTCTGGATATAAAAAGCTAGAAATAGCTTCTTTAAACTTTTCGATTTTTAATTTTTTTCCCATAGTTAACTGTGCTTTAATAATGGGACAGATGATGGATAAACATGAGTTTTGTTTGTATTTTGAGACATTTAGAAGTAGATACATTTAATAACAATTTAAATTTGGAGCAAGGGGCATGGCAGGAAAGAGTCATATTTATGTGGTAAATAAAATGGATTTCATTCCATTTAGTTCTTTAAAACAATGAAGGTAACCTTTATTTTGTCTGTCTGTAGAATCTAACTCTGGACCTGAGCAACTGCAGCGAGCGGTTAGATGTGGAACTTGTGGAGCTGGTGAAGATGTGCGAACGCCTGGAGCAGTTGGGAGTCTGGGCTTTCTTGGAGGTCGTCACTGTAGAAAAGCTGCTGCACATCCGACTGACAAAAAGGAGATTACTCAATAAGATCAGAGTGAGAAAAAGATCAATACCGCTTGAATCTTAGATGTGTAAAAATACACATGGCATAACGATTCTCTTGTTGGTCATCATGTCTTCCAGGTGAGAATCTACTCGAACAGTGACAGCACCGTAGAGCAGGAGGACCAGCTGGAGCAATTAATGTCGTCCTACGTGCGGCTCCCTCCTGAACTGGAATTCTTTGCCATAATCTACCCCTATGTTTAATCACTAAGCATAGGTGCTCGTAGGGGAGTGTTCACCAAAAAACAAATAAAATTAACAAAGCATGAAATTATTCTGTTTTTATAAACCAACTAACTAAATTATCAACATTTGGTCAATCCAGTTTGGAGTTGTGGCACTGACTGACTGTATCTCCATGTGTCTATGCTTTTTTCAGGGAGGTGGGGGTTGTGTGTGGAAACTCTGACCTAGTTTCATTGTGAAGGGTGATCAGGGGGTGGCTGTGTGTGCGTGCATGTGTATGTGTGCTCAGGCATGAGGGGAGCACTATTTAAAGGAACAAGGATTAAGAGGCAACAGCAGTATACCAAACTAATGACACAACAGAGGGGGTGTAATCTATTGTATGGTTTTAATCCTTTTAAATGACCCTTATTGTATTATTATTACAATATTATTATGTAATAATATGATATCTCAGTATCCTGCTATTATTACATCTACACACACAATACTGCATACTTGTAGGTCTGTATACTGTATTGAGTGTATGTCTTGCTATACCAGTACATGACATTGTCTCGTTGACTTGCACAACAAACGTGCAGTGTTATTGGGTATTATCATTGCACAGTGTATACTGAGCATTTATTAGTAGTATAGTATATAGGCCTAGTTTTAATTTTTAGCTTTAGCTTTACTTAGATTGTTTATTTTTGAAGCTTTCTTTAATTTAAAAAATAACTAATCTATATCCCTCAGTTCCATTTTGTTTTGTATATAGTATGACTTGGCTATATATCTTATACAATGTAGTGACGTAATTCAGCCTTTAAAGGTTACCTTCACTGAACAATGAACAATATAGAAAATGTATGAATATTTTCTTAAAGAAAAAATAAAGATACATCCTGATTCTTGGTAACAGTAATATTTGTGGTCCCTGGTGAGGATTATCACAGTAGTTGACAGGCTAAAAATTAGCCTGACACATCAATAAAACAGCATCCTCCACGTTATTGGTCGCCAAAAGTCATGCAAACTCACGTGACTGAATAATTTCATTAGGCAACACGGTTAGCCAATGGTCGGCCCCATCACCTGACCGCTATTTGAATATTGATGCTCCACTCCCTGCTTCCACATTGGTGCGCCGTCCTGCCTGTGTTGTTGTTGTCTGACATTGTCTGAGTGGGACCATTACCACATCGACAGATTTCACTGTAACCAGCCCCGACGACTAACATGTCCTCGTTGCTGAAGCCGTTTTCGGTGTGTGAAGGGCCGTGCGAGAGTGGCGGTGTCCGGCGAGGATGCCCGAGCTCAGACCTCCATCCGCAGCCTCCATCGCAGCGTCTGACCGCCGCTGCCGTCGCGGCGGGGATGGGCTCTCTGCCGGCTCACCAGCGGCTATATGCGGCCAGAAGGAACCTGGCGGCTGCAGCAGTCGGAGGGAGGAAAATCACGCATCCTGGAAAGGCTATCCTTGCAGGTTCATTTTTGCAACACAGATACTCATCCAATAGATTTTCCAGCACATAGTTGCCTATTGCTTTGTGCACATCCTAATCTCAATCTGTCGCCCATTGACGCTGACCATGCAGAATTGGGTCAAAACGCATTCAGCCAGGAGTGATGCTTACAGCTTATTTTACATTGCCTGTATGTTCGTTCACATCTTATTCCTTTGGCTTCATTTAAAAATAAAGATGTTGAAGTATGCTGCTGCGCATTAGATAGATGCTAATTAGGCTATTCTTTCCAACTCAATCCAGACTCTGCTCTGCTGTGTAATCACTTCACATTAGCATTTCATTCAGACACACTATAGGAAAGATCTGGCATCAGCATCACTCTGCAGCGCATCCATCTCATTTTATTTATGCTAAAAAGGAAATGCTAGCAAGTTCTTCCTTTTCTCAGAACATTCAGGAACAATTCTGCATACGAGTCACCAAATCTCTCCTTTCCTCTTTCTCACTCAGGTGGCATTGCAGGAGGAATAGAGATCTGTATCACCTTCCCCACAGAGTATGTCAAGACTCAGCTGCAGCTAGACGAGAGAGCCAACCCGCCACGATACAGAGGGATTGGTAGGTCACTGGGACATGTGTGACTGCTGTCTGACTGCAGGTGTGAACCAATCTGCTGCCAGATTAATCACTCCTGGATGCTTTGCCTGTGTCTATGTGCAGGTGACTGTGTGAAACTGACCGTGCAGGATCATGGGCTCAGAGGGTTGTATCGAGGTCTCAGCTCCCTGCTTTACGGATCAATACCCAAGTCTGCAGTGAGGTGAAGATGCACACACAACATATTGTAGCTTTCATGAAAATACACACATTATGAGTTTAAATAACAAAGTTGCATTAAAAAAACACTTGCCTCTCTCATCCTTTTGGTTCGGAGGGAAACAGATCAGCAGGATTTTAAACATGAACTCACTTTTACAGCCAACTGATTTCACAGTTATGTCACAGCATTTCTAAGTACTGTAGTTCAAGCAAGAAAATTCAGTGCTGAGTTTCTGAAAAGTGAAATTTGGGCAGTAAACTGTTTCTGTTGGACTCCAGAAGAATCAGTATGACAGATGTTTCCTTTGTGTTGCTTCGGGGTTGGTTCTTATTATTATTGCCATCGTTTCTTACAGATTTGGCACATTTGAAATGCTCAGCAACCCCATGCGGGATGCCACGGGTCGGCTTGACAACACGCGGAGCCTCTTGTGTGGTTTAGGAGCGGGTATAGCAGAGGCCATCATTGTTGTCTGCCCCATGGAAACGCTAAAGGTCGGTTGAGCTGGACGCTATAACACATTTCTTTAACTGAAGGAAGATTTTTACTGTTGTGATAAATGAACTGGTTCTTACCTCGTCCTCCAGGTGAAGATGATCCATGACCAGTGTTCCCTCAGACCTCGTTACAGAGGCTTCTTTCATGGAGTCAGTGAGATTATCAGAGAACAAGGTAAGAACATATTTAATTAACTTCCCTTCACCTTATTATTACACACACAATACAGTCAGCTGTACTGGTATCAGTTGAATGCATAAAATATAAATGTTTTGTCAATGGTTGTGCTCCATAATGACACATTATCTGACTCATTTAGGTGTCAGGGGGACATATCAAGGTCTGACAGCAACTGTGCTTAAACAAGGAACCAATCAGGCCATCCGGTTCTATGTGATGAATGCGCTGCGCAACTGGTACAAAGGTGAGAAAGAAAGCCTTCATGCTGCAAAGCAAAATCTAGTTCACCTTTTTTTTTTTTGACATTTTCCCCCATGTTTATTTTTTGCTCCTTAGGCAGCTGTTTTTGAACATTGATGTGTTGTCCTTCCATTGTCTCACGCATTTAACATGAATGCACATTTTTGGTTTTGCCTGCTAAGGTGATGATCCCCGAAAAGAAATGCATCCGATCGTCACTGCGATGTTTGGAGCTACCGCAGGAGCAGCAAGTGTTTTTGGAAATACTCCTCTGGATGTGGTGAAGACCAGGATGCAGGTAGGAGACACGCCCTCTGATGATTTCATTACTGTCATCACGTTTGCCATTTCTAAACACACACTGCTTTTTGTAGGGTTTGGAGGCTCACCGCTACAAAAACACAGTGGACTGTGCCTTCCAGATCTTGAAGCACGAAGGACCACAGGCGTGAGTAACCCGTATACTGCTCCTGATACTTGCTGTGTGGTCATTTGTGACATTACTGTAGACTTACCTCCCCTCTTCCTGCCTGCAGGTTCTACAAAGGTACCGTTCCCAGGCTTGGCCGCGTGTGCTTGGACGTGGCCATCGTCTTCGTCATTTACGAGGAGGTGGTCAAACTACTCAACAATGTATGGAAGACTCAGTAGAGACAGACAGTGAAAGCGGTCCAGAGGGAAGCACAGACCAGTGCCTCATGCTACGCACAACTGAACACCTCTACTCTCGTTCATAGCTCTCTGCATCACCCTGAGCAGATGACTCTTCATGTTGACCAGTTTCCAGTCTGCTACACAAATGATTTGCAGGACTTTCCCTGAAAACAGTGATAATACAGGATGGAGAGCAGCTTGTTGCACATTTACATTCACATTTCTCTTCTCTAGATTTAGGAATAAAGATGGATCATTCTATTTTAAAGAAAAGGAAAATTAAGTATATGTATTATTCTGACCAAACTAGTTTTGTTTTCGTGAGTCTATAACAAGAAACATGAGTTTATTTAGAGAAGAAACACAAGTCAGTATGATTAACCAAAGGCTAGAATAAGAGGTGGAAGAAAAGCAAAAAACAAACAAAAAAAACTTTATGTTTCAAAAAGGAATATTACATTATGTTTCAGCTTTCTATGACAGTTGCTACTGTACATGTAGTAGAGTGATCACTTTGTACTGAAACCATAAATGTGTCTTTTGATTCACTGAGCACTTAATATACTGAGCGAAGAACTGAGATGCTATTGGACGCAACAGCATTCGCTGCAGTACTTTAAATTATCAGTGCAGTACTTGAACACATCTAGGTGTTGTAATCGCTTACTTGACTGTGCTCGTGGTGTTATCGCGCAAAAAACACCCGCAGTATGTCCTTGCCTAGTCTTGGTGACGAACTTTAGATCGCTGTTCATTGTGTATTTTATGGCCACAGCGGTCAACAAGAGCATGGCTGCATGAATCTTGATGTGGCGTCTTTCCCGTTACACACCGACAGCGGCTTGCAGGCTAATTGAGGCCACAAAAACTGGTCTGGAGTCAACACCTCTCCTGCAGATTGTGTCTAAGTGTTAATCTGATACAAAAAACCTTAAAGCACAAACTGAAGGAAACTGTTTCATATGTAGCTAAATCTTCATGTGCAGTCTTAAACGCAGGATGTAAGAGTGTAATTTCTTACTAGAAGCATTAACTAACAATTTCAAAATGTGACAAGTAGCTGTGGGAAAGCTTTTGGTTCAGTCTCAAGTGAAGGCTTTATTTAGGGATATTTGACCAGTAATTGGCAACTGGTGTGCAGCCTGAAATGTTAAAGTGAATTTGCTTCTACTCCACGAGATCGTTACATGTAAACTTGTCCACGTAAGCTATTGACTTAAGTACCTGAGCCGTCAGCGTTTTTTTAGTCAAACGTTATGTCACTTTAATATTCTTTAAGTTTACCTCAAGCTAACCTGCTTAAAAAGCTTTTTGTACGCTAGTTTTTAGTCATGTTCAAATGCACTCATTCTTATCGAATATTGTTTACATATGCAGATGTTGAACTAATGGGAAGTAGATACAGTATAAGAAGCACACTAACAGAACAAATGACTAGTATCTAAGCAAGGTTTGGTTTTGATTGACTTAGTTGCTCCACAGAAGCCTTTAACTCCACTATGCCAAATTACTAAGTAGAATCTTAAATCTAATGTCCCTGATGATAGCACAACTTTATTACATTTAATGCAACAGAATATTGTTTAATCTTTATGTCAACCATTTTGTTTCCATTACCTAAAGCACATTTTTACTGTATAGAATATTTATGTGTTTAAGCTTTGCTGCTTTTCATTAACAATGGATCAGACATCATACTGATGTGAATACTCACATTTCAGAAGATCTTGTTGGATAGACTGACAGATTCATTTGTGTTAGAAGAAAAACTGAAGTATGATGTAAGAAAAAATATTGTGATGCAAGTATTATTTACATGATCAGATTTAGAAACCTCTTACATGGTATATGGTTTCAATAAACTTGTGATTAACAAATTTTGATATGAGTGACTCTGGAAATCTGTGTTAAAAAATCATATAAAAGAAATTGAACAGTAAATCTAGCCATGATGTAATATAGTAAATATTTATTCATTTTAAATATTCACAGATCTGAAAGAAAACCGAATTTAAAACAGGTTATTATAACTGGAGTTGTGCACTTGATTTTTCCCACAGTGGGATGAGAATCAGAAAGTTGGTGATACTTGGCTTCACCACAGCGCCAGAAAAATCAGCAGGTTGAGGCTTTGCTGACGGCAGGAAAGAGGAGATTAAAGGCTAAAGGAGCAGGGCGAGCGCCATCAGCATTAACATCACAGAGGAAGGTTATTAGCTCTCCCACCTGTCGTCTCACCGCTCCACCTGTCAACATGTATAGTTCATGATGTAGTAAGGCTTAAGGAAAAGTAGAGGGACACACATGCTGTTGAGAAAAACATTTGGTTTCCTGATGTGCTAATTAGATCCTGTTTTACTCTCAACACTTGAATGCATTCATCTCCCTTCATCTCTTTAAAATCTAAATGTGGCTATGTATACATTTAAAAGTACATAACCTTGTTTGTAGGCAATCCGGTTCTATGTGATGAATGCGCTGCGCGACTGGTACAAGGTGAGAAAGAAAGCCTTCATGCCGCAAAGCAAAATCTGTTTGTGGTCCCTGCAAATGGGCGTGGAACTATAAGAAAGCTTTAATATGATTTCAGAAGCATGTCAGAACATCTGAAGTGGGCAAATCAATGCCTACATTAACAGCAACTCTTTCAGTGTTTGAATTTGAGTTGCCAATACTGAATTATATTTAACAGTTTAATATCCTGATGATTATAAACTGCCAATTCCCATTCAGCTAAACACCTTTACAGTGTTATATTTGTAAAATTCCCACGTGGGTTTCAAACCCGCACAGGTCATCTGCATCATGATGATATTAGAGTTCCTTAACACAATGCCATTGTTGACAGACAGTGTGATAGAGCCAAATGTGGCATTACGTAGATTCTAGTCATCCTACTCCAGTCATCGGGCTGCTTGACAGTAGAGGAATGGGCGGGACGGTACATGTGACATCCAAAGTAAGGAGCAGCAACAAAAGGTGTGACTATCGTCTCCATCTGGAAATATACAACACAAGGTGCCAAAGGGTTAGGTGTGAAGAAAGATCGGTATTTTAAGGAATAGTGTGTAAGATTTAGTGGCATCTAGTGGTGAGGTTGCAGATTGCAACCAATTGAATAGTCCTCCCCTCATCCTTCCCTTCATCATTCATACTTACAGAAATTATATTCCATTTCTGCCAAGTCTGTTCCACTAAATCTTACACACTGGTCCATTACATTTTCAAAAAAACTGGCGAAATATCAAAAATGGCATCTCACTCACATTCTAAGACATTTGTCTTTCCCACCACTAGCTACTCTTTGTCCATCAGGACTCCAGTCCACTGCATAAACCTGCAAAGATCACAAACAAGGGAATTAGGACAAAAAAACAAAAAAAACAGTACAGAACAACCAGGATACAGCACTTGTTATGAATCCTTTAACCCTTTACCTCATCAGCATGGCCAGGTAGATCCATATTAAGCTTTCCAGTCTTGATGTCCCAGACTTTCAGTGTGCTGTCACTGCTGCCACTGACGAGCAGCCGGCTGTCTGCTGACCATGCCACTTGATACACAGATGCCACATGGCCACGTAGGGACATTAAGTACCTATGGGCACGTGGAGACAAGCAGGTAGAGACATAATTACATAGGGATAGACACAAATCTTTGGCTTACACTACCACCATCTGGAAAACAGCAGTATTACACACAAGTACAGCATCTCAATGTTGCTAGCCTTTCTTACTTTCCAGTGCGTCCATCCCAGATTTTAATGGACTTGTCGAATGAGGCAGAGGCGAGGAGCCTGGTGTCTGGGGAGAAGAGCACTTCATTGACCAGGGCGCTGTGGCCTGTCATCCTTGCCAAAGGCTTCTTGTCTTCTGCAGGTTTCCATAAGAACAAGGTGAAGTCATCTGAGCCAGACACCAGGCGCTCCGGGGCTGAACCCTGCAGAACGAGAACAGATGAACACAAGAGCACTGATGCAAGGAAGGGGCCAAGAGAGATACAGACCTAAACAGATCACAATAAACAGAACTTACCCTAACTGTATTATATCTCTGCAAAGCTTTCTCCTTCAGCTCTTCCACTGGATGACAGAAGGAAATGCTTGTTACATGAAATCCTCCTCTTACAAAACGCCTTTTCTCCATAGAACAGCAAATGTATTTGTATGAATAGCATTTCAACCCAAAAGAGTAACATCCTTACATGATCCAGTGAGGTCCTGGGGGTTGACGGTGGCAGTTGCAGGTTCAAAAGCTCCAGTACGCAGGACGTAGTCTGTGCTGAGAGCCAGGGTGTTCACCCAGTGGGCGTGACCCTGCAGAGTCCTGCATTGGACACCCTACATCCAAAGATAGAAATAAAAACACAGTGATGTCTCCTTCCACTCATTCACCTCATTCTGTCAGTGTCTCTGCCACACACACACTCACATCTTTGGCTCTCCAAACTTTGACTGTCCTGTCCTGAGAAGAAGTATAGAGAAGTCCATCTCCTCCCCACTTCACACAGGTGACAGAATGAGTGTGTCCAGTCAGGATCTTCTCACAACGTCCCAACACGGTGTCCCAAATTCGTATTGAGCCATCTTTTGAGCTGCTGGCTAAGTGCCGACACCCTGCGTTGCTGAAAGGTAGAAAGATCAGACAAACTACAATCAGAACAGGATGTGTAAAACTGTGTCCCAATTGAAAATCAAGTATACATTTACAGAAAGCCCAAGACACAGCCTCTGCTCCACTAGCTTCTGTAACTCAATGCAATCTCTCATTCCTGTTATTTCATTACAGAAGTAAAATAATAGGAAGCAATTCATAGAGTGACGAAATCTCACTTACAGATGCAGAGGTTCCCAGCAGAGCCAAGTGATCCACTTAGTGTGTCCTGTCAAAGTCTTCCCTATCTGTGTGCCTGTCACTGGATCCCACAGACAGATCTACAGAAACACCACAAGAAATAAATACATACATACCTCAAATACACAAGATGTGTTCTAAAATACAGCAGTGATCAGATGTGTGAATTTGGAGGCACACCTGACTGTTTTTGCATCCCGAAGCCAGCTTCTTGCCATCAGGTGACCAGGCGATGCTCAGTACCCAATGTGTGTGTCCTTAAATAAAGCACAGCTCAGCTCTATTACTCTATCATTTGTATCTTGATGTATACAAGATAATGCTGCCCTGCAAGGGATTTTATACCTCTGGCAGTGTGGTGAGGCGTCTCAGTCGCCAGGTCCCAAAAACGTACTGTGGTATCACCTGAACCACTGGCTAAATATCTGAAATGAACAAAGAATATTAATTAACGAACAACTGCTAGTTCCACTACTGCTTAAGCATCCTGACACTGACACCTAGTGAATGAAATAAAGCTGGATACAGAATTTCTCTAATTGTAATTATATCATTAAGGACTCTTGGATAAAACTGAGTACAAGACAGCCCCATGATGAACAGGCAAAGAAATGTTCTTTATCAGAGTTACTCACTTGCCGGTAGGACTGAATGAAGTTGAGATGACAGCTTCTGTGTGTCCCTGTAATGTGCTGGTACAGCGAGCCACAGCCCGGACCCTGAACACGGCCTGTGGCTGGTACACCACTGGCAGGACTTGCTCTGTTTCAACCCCAAGAGCCTTCACACAAGTTCCCAGACAGGACACCACCTCTGCCTCTCCACGCACAAAAAACGCCAGTGGCACTGGTTCCTCCTACAGTGGATAAAAGACAGAACAAGATGTATTAACTGTGTTATAAAAATTGAAGCCGAATACAACTTAATGAACGTACCAAAGAAAGGTTAAGCAGAAACCAATACCAATACAATTTGACTTGATTAAGACCAGTATTTATACATTTGGGGAAACATAAACCTGCCTTTGGCTATTATGATACGGTTACATAATAGGGAGAAATGTGTGCACAACCACATTCAGATTCAACACACACAGTAATAATCTCAGTCATTGGTACAGTGCAACAATATGAAACTTTGACATGTTTTCATTTTCAATGTATATACTGTACACGTCAACAAAGGTTGGTTAAACAAATAAGGCTCAAATGCCTTCAAGCGCAGTTGTGCACAGCTTTAGCACAATTTGAATTATTATTTTATATTGCATAATGCCTGCTAATTACCTTCTGCAGCAGTGCATTGCAGACCAGCTGAAGTTTTTCTGGGGTGATGTCAAGAGGCACATCAAAAGGTGAACCCAGAACTTCCCCCTGCTCGTCCTGGAACTGAATCAGGAGCCGCTCCACGTCTTCACTCATCTTCCTTCGTTTGCTTCAGACCCAAGACTGACAACACAATATCTTTTAATGGAAGTGAAAACACATATGAAACTTATTTATACAAGTTAATGACGAAGGTTTCCTCTTTGTGACTGGAAAAAGAATTCTCTCAAAACACGAGGCTCATTTTTGCTGATAAAACGATTCAGTCCATGATATCAAAGCGACAAGTTGATAGATAATATAATTCAAGGATTTTTGGAGTCTATGCCATTAAGTGAACATAGTTCACTATCAGGTGTTGTCATTTCTCAGTTTTCTATTCTTCAAAGCTACATTCATAGCTAACTAGCTAGCTAACTACCTGACAGACTCTATCAATAGTAAATAAGTTTAACTTGTAAAACAAGACAGAGCACCACAGTAAAGCCATGTTCAACGCTGTTGTTCAAAAATATTTAGAAGTACTCAAGTTAAATGTTTATCCCTATACTGTTAGCTAGCCTGTGTCCACCTCTCAAGCTAGCTCAGCTAGCCTGCTGTTAACCTGCGGCTCTTTTCAGATTTCTTTACGCAGCTTTCACAAAAATGTGAGACAACCTTCACTTGTTTACATGCTTCTCTCCCGTTATCAACGACATAATATTAGCACATACATGTGTTAATACTTTACCTTAAGCGAGGAGGCGATGTTTTAAAACTCCCCACGTGTGTAACACCCAAGACCCTTTAAAGAAGAGATGCTCCAACGGGCTGTAGTTGCTGCTGGCGCAAAGGATCATGGGAGAGTCAAGCGCGTAAAGGAACCGTTGAAACGTGCCCATCTTCTGTTGTGTAGCATTTCCGTGTGGATGTTTGTGTTTTCTGCGTTACTTTCCACGTCAACTTTCAGGTATGGCAAGAGAAATCCGACAGGCTCAAATTCATGACATTCCAAATGTAATGCTTTTCATAACAAAGCCGGAGAGTTAAATCACAGCACTGCAACTGAGGATGTTACTTTGGTAACTTAAAATCTTTAAAAAACTGAACTGACTGTACCTTTAATTTAAATTGAAGACCAAGTGTTATGATGATGATGATGATGATTATTATTCTTATTATTATTATTATTATTGTTATTATTATTATTTCCCACCACCATCATCATCATCAAAATAATTTATTTAGTGTTTGGACAAAATCCATACCTGCCTACCACTACCTATATGAAGTAGTAGCATAATAGGTTTGGGCGGTATTACGGAACACCAGGATGTTTAGATACGGTTTTCAATACTGTCAAAAATAGACCCCGAGGAAATCTGGAGTTTACAAGGAGCCCCTGAAGGCAGCAAATATGAATTATTCTTGTGTTTTTATGATTGTGGTGAATGAAACTCGCACGTTTTTTTTTCGTTCATTTGTTCGAGCTGATATTCATCTTGTAGCATTCAGAAATTATTTCCTGACATTTATTCAGCTGTTTCTCTGCTGTGGTACCTGATGAACAGGTAGGACTGATGTTCATTGTTTGTTGTCTTAAGTTTTGTCTTGTAACTTATCTCTAACTTACCTAAGCGCTCATATTCATCATGTATTTTCTGCACTGCTGGCGGTTTGTGGCTCAGCTTTTACATCTTGTTTTTTTCAACGCAAATACCGTCATATTACCATACAAGTTATGAAGGCATGAAGATATGAAAAAAAGACTCCCTGCTGGTGAGTGGATGACTGGTTGTTTTAACTTGTTTCTCATAGATGTTACTCTTAAAACCATATAGCTACTAACCTCAAATCACAGCTGCCATTAGTGTAACCTCTGTATTTAGTTCAGTTGCTTTTGTTGTTTGTTAGCAAAGAAAATTATGACTTTTCATGTAGCTTAGAGGTGAAAACGTGTTGCATTATTCCATGAGTACAATAACAAAGTAAAATATCTTATATATGTCAACAAACTTCACAGTCAGCCGCTCCGTCTCTGATTTAATTTGGTCTCAAACATGTTTGTTTTGACACATTTTAATCAGACACAAGTCCTGCTTGAATAAAAGAAGTCACTGTAATCACAGATGAACCTGAAAGGCATTTCCAACACTTCTCATCTTCCTGTAAGTATTGAATTACCACAAAGAAACACACAGATCCCAATATACATTCTGCTGATTGGATTCTATTGAAGTGTTCAACCAAATGTTCACATTTTAACTACAACATACACACATGCACACACAAACACAAACAACATTTTTTTTTCTTTGATAACAATCATCAGGTTTACATTGGAGTAGAGAAGACATTCCATATTGCACTAATGCAAGAAACACCAGCTAATAAGTTAAAGGACCAGTGTGTAGGATTTAGTGGTATCGGTGAGGCTGCAGATAGCAACCAACTGGCTTTCCAAGTGTGTAGGATAACCTATTACAGCCATGCTTTTCGAGAAAAATGCAGTGCTTGGTTTGTCTGTTCTGGGCTACTGTAGAAACATGGCAGTGTAGAAGGAGACCTGCTCAGTCTGTAGATAGGCTATAAAAGGCAAAAACAACAATTCTTATTTTCAGGTGATTATACCCTAATTAAAATATATTTTTGAATATTATATTCCATTTCTGCCAAATCCATTCTGCTAGATGCCACTAAATTCTACAGAGTGCACCTTTAAGAGATAGATAAATAATTACTTCAAATCTTTATATCCATCCATATATATTCAAAAATTAATCTTATCACTATTCTGTTCAATGTCTTAGAGTCTGTTGTGATACACATTAGACTTATCATCACATATAAATCACATACTTATTTATAAAGCAAAACACTTCAGTGTAGAGGTCCACATCAACATCCATACCTAACATTAAATGCTCTGAGAATAATTAATGTGTAAATTATATTTAAAATTTGTGTCATATCTTTATCATTACACTCTCAGAGACTTGGGTACAATAATTGGTGCAAATAATCCAGGAAGAAGGTTCATAACTTTACTAGGTGCATCTCTCTGTCTTAATATGGTACATATGAAGTAAAATAGCCTACATCAACATGCTGTGTTTTCTTTACAATAGTTCCTGATGTTGTCAGATTTTTTTTACTTGTTGTACAAACTTCTGAACTGGCACTAATGTAGGCCAAATCAAAAACTACTGAAACTAGGAGCATATTGACGGGCAGTTGTCATGGCCACTCTCAAAAACATACTTTTTGTGTTAAAGCCACTGCACAGTTTGGCATTTTTGTTCCTGTATTTCCTCTAACTTTCCTCTAATCTCTGACTGGATAAAAATGCAGGCCGATAAGCTTGTCGGCTCCTCGTTACAGAGTAGAGAAAGTGCTCTAGAAAGAGTGAATCTGACTTGAGGTGAACATGAAAGCAAAGTTGGAAACAACACATTGGTGTTTCCAGTCCATGTGATGCTACCATTTTCTCAACTGAGTCAGCAGTAGTTGAGTAGATGATGGATCAGATGTTGGGTCATTTTAAAGTCTGAATGACTTCTATGAGAATTTACAAGGAGGGGAATTAGATGTGTCACCGGAGTGTATGTGTTCTTAATTGTTGATCCCGTTTACGTTGTCAGGAACGAGGCCTTCCATGACGGCACGCTTTGACTCCAGGATCTGCA
Organism: Scomber scombrus; assembly: GCF_963691925.1. Lineage (NCBI taxonomy): Eukaryota > Metazoa > Chordata > Actinopteri > Scombriformes > Scombridae > Scomber > Scomber scombrus. Next base: position 13,359,482 of record NC_084983.1, read on the forward strand.
AGATCGAAACAGGGTACCATGTTGCTTTGCATGAAGAGTTTTAGCAGAATAATCCATACATCTCTATTTGGTGCTCATGACAGTTCAGTAAATGTGTGATCATGACAGCCAAATGCAATGGCAAATGTAAGGTTATAATATAAGAATTTAATTATTTATGTCATGTCCTATGTAGTAGTTATCAGTGATTCAACAGGCACCATATCGCCACAAAATTATGTTAAATATAATATAATATGTAAACTACTGGAGCAGTAGAGGTACACTCACCTGGAAGTTAGCACTGAGGCCGATGATGCTTTGCATGTTTGTACTGTAGTAACCCAAAACATAGTGTCCACCTAGCAGAGGGATCTCATCCTTATCCACAGATACCTGCAAACACATGCGTAAAAATGAAGCGTGCGTTCATATACTGTAGTGTCTGTAATTTAAAGTGGTTTTCAAACATGAAACAAATACCTAACGTGCACTTTACCTGTATGACTTCATTTATCTCTGGCAGCTCATTCTCTCTAACCCAAACAAAGGTTTGATAGTCAGATGCACTCTTGAATCCCACCTGCAGGACAACAATGCCATAAGTTAAATTCTGTGTTGTATTTTATTATTTTACCATTGTGTTTTTATTTACGTCTGTTGCAGTACCTTGTACAGGCCAATCCAGTCCCATGTAGAGGACATGAAGTCCTCCTGGATAGTGTAGGTCAGAAGTGCATCCTGATCGGCGCTCCATACACCCACAGGGGACACGTGCACCATTGGTGTGTCAAAGCACTTCCTCAGCTGTGAGACAGTCAAGAGGAAAAAAAACCTCCACATTATTAGAAGGAAAGATGCACACTTAGATTTGTTGATTCACACCTGAGAAGCACAGCACAAAGTGCTAGAGTCTGACAGTGACCCTGCCCTTACCTCCACACTGAAGGTAGCAATGACAGGCTTGTGGTCACTGACTCCGTAGCTCATGTCACTGGTGTATTTATCCTGGCTGACAAGGATTGGGTACTCATCCTGTCCGTCATCAGTAGAAGTTGATGCATTCTCATCATCATCTTCTGATGGCAGAATTTTGGGTTTGATACGCCAGAGGATCCGATCTGTCCAGGCCGGCTTCCTCTTCTTACCACTGAGCAAAGCAAAAGCAAGGATTATATTTTGAGAATTGAGTATAACGTTCTGTTTTCAATGCTTACCTTTTCTGCCAAATTTTCTTTATAACTTGCAAATCTTTTTCTTACATAAACATGTTGGAAACGATGCTGTTAAAGAATACAAACTACACACATTCACACATACAGGCACATGCAGTACTATCCCTACAGTGAGGCATGCTGTGAAGAAATGATGCATATTATGGACACACAGTGCTCACAGGAGTGGGAAATACCATTTTTGACATAGTTTTACAGCTTATGTATACACACATTCACTATCAAAAGCTACACATACATTATGCAAGTGCAAACAGTGCAGTGCTTTGGGTGCAGGAGGGAGTTGTCTCAGGTCTAATGACTCTAATCTGTCACTAAACAGCGGGTGTTAGGGTTAACCCTCAGATGACTTTTGATGACCACATCTATTCCAAAACTCTTTCTACCATCTCAAAAACATCTCTAAAGTCCATCCCTCTCTAACCCTGTCAGATGCAGTGAAACAGACACATTTTCATTGCACTGCCTCCCTGTATGCTTCAGGATTGACTACAAAGTCCTGCTACTCACAGACAAATCCATCAGTAGACATGTGCCTCCCGACCTACAGGAACTGATCACCCCACAAACCTCCACCTGCACCTTCAGCTCCGCCAGCAGCCTGTTCCTCTGGGCCCCCAGTGCTAAGCTCCACACCATAGGGGATTGAGCCGTATGCTTTGTTGCACCATGCTTGTGAAGCAGCCTCCCTAACCATCTGAGGGCAGCACAATCTCTCTTTTTAAAAAAAGGCCTCAAAACCTTTCTATTCAAGAAAACGGTGTGCTCTATGTTATTAATACTGTAGCACTTTGAGTTTCACTATGAATGAAAATTACTGATCATGTCTGTCATTCTCTGATATTAACTAAACTGTTTATGTCTTGTCAGTGTCTCCAGTTGCTACTGTAGGTTATATGTACAGCATATAACCCCATAAGTGTCACTCACTTATTTCTAAAGGCAAAATCTATGGAGACACCCACCTTGGCGGGTCTAGCTCCCTGTGCCAGGCCCCCAACCAGACAGACAGCAGCCCCCAGGTGAGGGAGGTGAGGAGAAAGAGGAGGGTGGTGCTGCAGCGCTGCAGGGGTCTGGGTCTGTACATGGTTAGGGGCAGCGCCACAGTGCTCTTTCTGAGAGAGACACATACATGGCGCTAGTGTCAGGAATTTGTACGACTCACAGAAAGAGCTGCTCCCAATTTCATCTACACAAGGTTTTTATTGCTTTAGTTCTCTGTCTGCCAGATGATATATATGTGTCGTTTCAACTGAAGATGTGGTGGCAGAAGCTTTAGGGAAAAGGATTGTGCGGTGACTATAGAAATAACGGATTGTGGGGCATGCAACATAAAAAGCAAAGAGTGCTTCTTATTTAAAACCCAACCATGTCTTCGGATTGCTTTGCAAAATTCAAATGGAAACAAGAGCACAGATGAATGTTGGGTGCATGTTTGGGAAAATTTGTTCAGTCTCTTAATCTGAAAGTTTAATACATTTGTTTGTAGTGTATGTTACCTGGTATCATAGGTGTCAGAGTTTCGATCAAACTTGTAGGTGGGTTTAAAGTTTAGTGGCCCTTCCTCAAATTCCTGCAGGAAAGGTTCCTTCTTCCTCATTGTGATGAGCTGCAGGAATATGAAATAAATTAGCAAGGATTAGCATTAGCACACTTAATTATGTGTGTGTGTGCATGTGCTAATTTTGACATATCACCTGGTCTTTGGACCACAGCAAATTCAGGCGGTCACTGTTGATGGAAGAGCGCAGGAAGTGCAAACCATGGTCTGCGATACGGAAGTTCAAGTCGCCAAAACAGAACGCCACCCTGTGAGAGAGGGGTGGAGCCTTAGTGCATATGTTTTACACTGCATATGAGTGTGTGTGTGTGTGTGTTCGCATTCATGTAGGTTTACTAACTTGTGGTCACGGACTTGTGGGGTATCAAAGATGTCAAAGTTTTGTGCCTCCAGGATGTACTCAAACTCATCAACGCGCTGCAGAGCGTAGTTCATGTGAGCTGCTAGGTGGCAGTTGAGGAAGCACACCATGTGGCCGTAGAAGGAAAAACGTGCCGACACCCCTCCTTTATTCCCCTGACAGAGATAAACATAATGTGAGGTAAAAGATAGAGAAATTGATTTCCACACAGTTGATGTGTGAGAGTTGGATTGTGCACTGCTTCCAAGAAACCTTGAAAATATTTTTAGCTATTGCCCCCCCTCCCTTAACCAAGGTGAAAAAGTTTGGTCATTACTCTATTTTTTTCTGTAACTTGGATTATGTTTCAGTCTGTCTTTTTGCCCCATTGTACCTCTTTACCAGTTTTACAACTGAGTCTTCTTTGTTTGTGATCACTCTACATACTGTCAAAGCTGTTGCACATTTCACTAGACAAAAACAAAAGGCCTTTCATAACATGTTAGAATCTGATGCCAATGGGATTCCTGGTGTGCAGAGTTTCATCGTGCTGTCTTCGAGGTTCTAACCAGTGCTCCCAGTGTGATATTCCTACCCAGTAGCCAAAGATGCCAGTACGAGTGTAGGTGGTCTGGATGTTTTGGATGTAGGGGAGGTGAATTTGTTTGGCGAAAACCAACAGAAGCAAACCCTGCATCCTCACAGATGTGATCTAGACACAGATGGAGAGACATTTCAGTATTTTTTATGTGATTTGTAAAGTTTTACTGTACTCTTTGTACTCTTACAACATGTTAGTACACAATATTGAAAATATGATTTTTAAGCATAGTAGCTCCATGGATTTACATCATTTTCTTTTCTTTACAGAAACCTTTTGGACACTATGATTTAATACCAGCAGTTTTCACATCCACATAACCACATATATACACTACCAGTCAAAGGTTTACACTTCCTCATTCAAGGGAAGGTTGAATGTGTGTTTAAACTTTTGGCTGGTACTGTGTACAGTATATCACTTGTAATTATACCTGTACACATTGTACTATTTCCCTTCTCCTCTGTTTGTCCTCTCTCACCTTGACGAATTCTCTGGGTGCCAGTGTGTCCATGAAAATGTGGCTCCAGGAGTCCTCCGCTAACAGGTCTGAGATGAACCTCACTGGCGCAGCATTCACCTCCTGCAGGCTGACATACACCAACACAAATAAATAGCAAACAGCTCACTTACATCTTTGCTTTGCTCCAGTGTTGCATGCTCTATTTACGTTCTTCTCACCAGATAATTTCATAATTTAGTCCAATTTTAAATCTGAGTGTCTATATATTTTTTATTTCTCACCCAATCACATAGAGGTCTGCGGGGGGCTGGACATCCAGTTGCAGCAAAGACGTGATGTCTTCAGGAGGCTCTGCTGTGGCCACATTCCAGGTCACTACGTGCAACCTGTCAGTGTGTTTAGTAAAGACAAGAGTTGACTAAAGTGATGGAAAAAGAGACAATATTGACACTATAAGTTATATTCATCCCTAAGTTTGAATTACATTATTATTGTATTCCCTTTGTCATAATAATGACTATACTATTACTAATACTAATACTGTAATTACACTAATACTACAAATAATACTAGGAAAAAAAAAACATTTTAATCGTGGTCAATTGCAAGCCATTTTATTTCTATATCTTATAATGCACAATACAGTATTCAACAGCTTGTTTTTGTCTGCAGAACATAACATAAAACATAAATAAACATAAAAAAGCAAAAATTCAATACATGCCAATAACATATTTGCTTTTTCAATGTCTACACTTTAAAAATATTATAGGGTTAAGTGGGAACTAGTGGAAGTAAAGAAAGAAGTGTTAAATTGTAAAGAAACCCAGAAATAATTCTGAAAAAAATCCCGTCAGACTATGCACTCATAACAACATTTACAACATTAACTCGAGTTTGAGTTCTTGATAAATGAGTATTTGTGTGTAGCTATATGTTTAGATGTGTATTAAACCTGAATGCATCTGTGGGAATATAGCGTCCACAGAGCTGGAACGCCTCATCCAGTGTGCGGGACACCTCTTCACTGGCTTCATCATCGGAGCTCATATCCTCTATGCAGGTGAGCAGCTGGGACAGACGCTGGCGAAGGAGCATCTTGGACCTCGAGCCCTGAGATGCCGAGCTGCTCATGCTGTCTGAGCGCTGGCGTGGGCTGTCCGTAAACGGGTCCATCTTTGGAGTTTAGATTGATAAAAGGTCTTTCTGGAGTCTGTGAACTTCCTTACCTGTCTGTCCTGACAGTCAAGAAGGTTGTATATACATCTACTCTAATCAAAAATCTAGCAAGAACAAACAAGCAAAATCCAGTGGAAGAACTGCTTTTAGCCTCTCCTCAGACTTTGGTTGGTTATATTGCATTTATTTGATGTGAGAGGGCTCTGCTCTGCTCAGGCCAGTTGAAGTAACAAGAAGTGATTCCTTGTCAGTCAAATCTTTCCTCATGCGCTCCAGGCAGCCTCCGTTTTAGGTCCTTTAAACCGGCCAGGATGAAAAGGGACGAAAGCCCAGGTTGAAGAGCGTCTGTGCTGGTGTAGTCCTCTCTGTGGCAGAGTCTTCTGTGGTCATGAATCGGTGGAGCGACGACTGACAAAGCAGTGGGGTTGACTCAGGAATGTGGGCAAGAATGAGACAGATTGGGAGGGTAATCGCTGGCAGGAGACAGGCATGTGAATGTGTGTATGTGTTTTTCTGTGAGTGTGCAGTCACAGAGAATAGAAGAGGAGGTGTAGAGGCTGATCCCCTCATCTTTGTGAGTATTGTTGCAAGACTTGGGTAACCCTTCAGATCCCTAAGAGGTTTACTCTCTATCGGCAGAGTTCACTGAACAATGCATGTAACGCAGTTGTGCATTAGTGACGGGACAATAGCATTAGCTTCTTTCAGCCTCAATCTCTCCTCATATAGGTGAAAGGTTACCTTTCTAAATCCAGGGTTAAATGCAGTTTTATAAGCTCTGAAACAGATGTTTTTGCTTTTTTGAAAGAGTGAAAGCTCAAATAATTTGATTTAACAAGTGTTGCAGCACAGTTAATAGTGGGCAACTGCATAATGGATTTGGAAGTGCACAATACATGAAGCAATCAGCCACTCTGATTTATTTTGCTCAATATGTTTTGAAGCAGTAAGTGGTTCAAAACAGTTCAAAACCATGACTGTAATGGAATCATATTTTCACGATTTCAATAATAATAATAATAATCATTTCATGATATTATGATTAAGTAGCCTCCTGACTGGAAAATGATAATTTTTAAACAGTAGAAACTGAAGGATAAATGGTCTCTTGATACTTGCTTCTATAATTTAGAGATCCTGAACTTTAACATTACAGTAAACAAATTCGCAACATGTGGATGGAATACATACACATATATATATATATATATATATATATATATATATATATATATATTCTAAGCAGATTTATTGCACCACATTTTTTTTGGAAAACTTTGGGTGACATTATAAAGTAAGAGGGATGGAAATTAACTAATTAAACTGAACAACTAGAAGAAAATGCCCCTTACAAAATAAAAATGCTAATCTTGGTGCCCTGCCACTTCACCTCCCTGTATCACATGTGGAGACTTAGGGCACATTCTTTAGCATGAAGAAGTGTTAAGTGGATAACCGAGAGAGTTGGCCGGTCCAGTGAGAAATGTTGAATGGAAGACTATTTAAGTTTTATCACAGAGCCCTGCAAAGACTCATACCAATAGTCTCAAAGCTACTTATGAGGGTTGTGCAATTCAAACACTGAACAGGAGGGTTATATTCTTTTTCTGGAGACTCTGTGTTTCTTCATACACGTTTTTCTGCCTGTAATCTGTGCTTTCATCACCATTTTGCCTCACGTGTTCTTTCTTACTCTTGCAAAACCAGAACACAAAGAGAAAAAGGTCTGTAAGGGATCCTCGTCTTACCTGCACTTGTCTCTCCCACCACTTTGAAATCTTCCAGTGCTCATATTCTCCCCTGTGGACACAAATAAATACACCCCTAAAAAAAGTGTAAAAAAAAATAGAAAAGGAAAGCAAAAATGCTTGCGTTTATTACAGCCAGTTTACAGAGAGCACAGACCTAGAGCCCAGTAAAACAGACAGAGCCAAACCTGACAGGGATGCCTGAAAGTCATTTCTGAAATGGCTTTGTAATCATGTCTAATCACGGTTAGCTTCAGCCACGTTAAAGTGACAGTACCCTGAAGGTCACATGTGAAAACAGAAACAAGGACCATTTAAAAAAGTTACTCAAAAGGCTCATGTGGTATAAAAAATAGTTAATTCTTATGCATATTCACAAAGTGAATATCTTGTAGTGGGGTCATTTACTCAACAAACCTAAAAGTCTTATGAATAGTGAGCCATTACAGCCAATATAAATAGACAACATGACATTTCAGATTCAAACGTTCATCACATAAGTACAACAGGAGCATGTGGTTGGCCCATTTTTTGAAACAAAAGCAGAATGATTGTAAGCTACTTTCAAAACCTGACTTTGCATCTATCTTAACATATATCTTATAACATCTATCTATGCAACAATCTAATTAATCAAATCCTCTGAATCATCACAAACATTTTATTGCAATGATTAATATGTATCTGCTAAGTCACTAAGTATAATTACATGCTACAATCTTTTATACAAAAAACAAAACAAAATGTTTTGATTTGTTTTGGTCTCCACCATCTCCTGAGGGAAATATGTGAATCTTCAGTTGCTAAATGCTCCACTTTGGCCACTAGCTAGTTGCTAACTTTGTCTGTCTCCCTTTTGTTGTAGGATATGTCGCGTATAGAGGCTTAATCATGGCTTGAACTAAAACAGTAAAGTTACAGGTCGTAAAACTAAAATATTAAGTTAAAAGACACAAAAATGCTCTGTACAGGTGAAGAGATACAGAGTATCTGTGGGCTGATCACATGGATCATCACTACGGGAGACTTTCAATTTACATGTGGTCATTTGATCCAGTGGTGATATAAAATATATTTATTAGTGCAGCTTTATCAAATTTCTTTCTAAACCTGACTCGTCCTAAATTTAGTGCTACAAAATCCTGAAATAAATGACTGACCTTATGGAGACCAATTGTTTGGTCCCGTGCTGAATAGGTTTTCATCTCTACAATATAATTAACCTAACCCACACTCAGACACACACACACAGGCTAATTAAGAGACTGGAGGCATGAGTGGAGAGGTTGTGGAAGTGGAATATAGACAAAACGAATAACTCGTAAAATATCCCTACTAGACTTTTCCTAAAAAACAGTGTCACAAAAGGATGTTTTAAGGCTTTTGAAATAATGCAAAGGTGCTGCCATTGTGATGAAATTTAACCTAATAAGTAAAATATTTAGCCTCTCGTTAGATACCCCAGAGCTAAACACTGAATTCTTCTGCCTTGTTGTAACGCTACCTGTATTTGTGTTGAGAACCTCACCTGCCCAAAAAGTCAGGAACAAAGAAACCGCTTTTACACCCTGACACTACTGCATGCTTTTAGACATCTCATGACAATATCAGTTACAACTTGATTGTAACTGATAATGTCATGGCTGCTCGTAGTACCTCAGACAGTAACTGCAGCATATGTCAGTCCATTTTGAGACAGTAAGGTGTGCAGCTTCAAGTTTTAGTGTAATTAGTTCAAAATCTTTGCCTTTCTCTTTTTTTCTTTTTAGAGTACCTGCTGAAAACATAAACACCATCGTCTATTCAGTACAGTACCTGTCTCCGTGCGTCTTTCTTGTGGTGTCTGGAAAAAGCTGCAGACCCCCTGTGCGCAGATGACGGAGTTCTTCAAAGGGGAGTTGAGAGACTGGACCTGCTTTCCTGCGGTGAGTCCCGTTGTTGAACTGTTTGTTCTCTTTTTGGTTCCCCCACTTTGTTCTCAGCTGTTGCCTTTCTGGGTGCAAGGTCCTGCACACAACCGACTCTGGACTTTAAGCATAACATCGGATCAAGCTATTATCCCAGGTTTGTTAAGGACCCAGTGAGAAAGTATTATCTTATTTATGAATGGACATGTCTGTTTATTGAATGTCACCATGACGCATGGTATTTGTTGCACTAAAGCCCTCTTTGTATGGTCATAAATAATCCTTCACTTTCTTAATAGTATGGAATGTATGGGTCCTATTTCAATTTAAATACAATGAAATGTGTAGTTTCTCATACAGAGCTGACTCTGTGCCAAGATGGGGAATGATGAATATATTGTCTGTCAGTCTGAGCTTTTTTTTAACATGAAAAGTTCTAGTGGTAATGAAGTGACTTTTGGGAATTGCATGTGATTTATTGTGTCTACATTGATGTATCTAGAGTTTGTCCGATGGGCAATAATTCTCAACTAAAAGAGGCTGCTAAGAACTAATTGTTAAATATTCAATAGGTAAATTTAGAATCGCTCATGAGTATAGATCAAACTTTATATTAATCCCATCTTTTAATCTTTTCCTCAGGCTACCAGATTAATCAGTCTGTCAGTTGCCTATTTATAGACAGCATAGTTCAGCAGTTTGGGAAATGTTTGGAAATTGCTTTCCTTTCTTACAGAGTTATAAATAGATCAATGCAACTCGTAAGTCTACAGCCAGGAGAGAGCAATATAGCTTAGCTTAAAGACGAGAGGCAGGGGGAAATGGCTACCGTGGCTCTGTCCAGAGGGACAGCAACTTTAAAGGTAATTAATTTACACGTTTTAAATTGTTTGCTTTAGAAGAAAGAAAGAAGAAATCACTGCTCCCAACTAATACAAAGTCCAGCACATGTTGAAAAACCCAAATTTACCTTTTTACACTTCAGTTTTTCTAAGGATTAAATGTAAAGATATGATTTGTTCATAAAGGCACTTTTTAGTGGATTTTTTAACCTTCAGACAGAGCCATGCTAGATGTTTTGCCCTTGTTTCCAGTCTTTATGCTAAGATAAAATTACCAGCTGCTGGTGGTTCCTTAATGTTTAACATAAAGATATGAAAGTGATATATCAATCTTCTCATCAACAAAGCGAATTAACATATTTCTCCCAATTTTGAAAGATCCTTTAAAGGGACATTCTGGTATTTTTCTATTTTCCCATCATTTTAGTCAATGTCACAAATAGGGGCAAACATGTCCTGTTTTTACTTTTGTTGACATATATTTATAATAACAATTATACCAAGGATTACACTGCAGCCAGCTGAAGTGCTCTCGCTCAATACTGGCCCAGTTCAAAATATTTTTCCCCATTAGTCACTTGGACCCAAAATGATGGGAAAATAAAGTCCAGATTATAAAAAAACCCATAATTTCCCTTTAAATAAAAAAAAAAGACAATAGTATTAAAGTTTCTTTTCTTAATGACATATTAACACTGACAAGTATTATTTGATTTTAAGAGTAGAAGTTGCACCAAAGTCCCTCATCGTCTTTTTTTGTAACTGGTTGGTTGTTTTGGTGGCGTAGGTGGATCAGTAAACTGGCTGACTGTCCCAATCGATTGGTGAGTAATCAAACACCTGTCAAGATTAATTATGTGTCCCTTTCCCTCACCATAAATTTCAATGCCATTTTTTGTTACAATTACTTTTCATGCAGTTCAGACACTCCACAAGAAAAATCAATTTAAATCAGGATTTGCTTTTTTTCATGAGTCAGTATTCACTGTTATTGAGTTCTATAAGGATTTTTTATTTAAAAAGCTGTGGTAATGAGTTTTTATGCTTAAGCTAAGTTAACCTCATGAAGGTTTGGGTGTTTGAGAGGGAATCGTTTGAACTACACTCACTGTGTGAAGTGTCAACAGTATCGCACACAATGTGTAGCAGTTCTCTACTCTTTACTTCTTCTGTCTCATTATTTTGATCTTACTACTGGGCGCGCTGAATACAAATATTCAAATTATACACATTGTGGCTTTAATGCACCTTTATGAATTACAATATTCCTTCCAATATCCCTAAGTTCACTCATAGATAACATTGGTAAAAGTTTGAACGGATTGTCAGAACTTTTAGTATTTTGAATAATGACTTAACATGTCAAAACCTTTCTGCAAATAGGAGCATGACTTTTAAAATGAAAGAGAAATAGAAAAAAAGAAGGTATATTTGATATATAGATCTGGTGTGAAGAGCATTGCAAAAAAAAATAAATTCACATTAGAACTTTTGTATAGTTGCTTTGCTTCTTTTTATTCATATCTTTATGTCTCCAATGTACAGTAGTGTTATTGGAAGATAAGATGACAAAAAGGCACAAATTCACAATAAAAGAAAGAAAAACAGGAGACAAGTTAACAGGAGTGAGAGAGAGAGAGAGAGAGAGAGAGAGAGAGAGAGAGAGAGAGAGAGAGAGAGAGAGAGAGAGAGAGAAGAGAGAGAGAGCAGAGAGAGAGAGAGAGAGAGAGAGAGAGAGAGAGAGAGAGAGAGAGAGAGAGAGAGAGAGAGAGAGAAGAGAGAGAGAGAGAGAGAGAGAAAGAAGAGAGAGAGAGAGAGAGAGAGAGAAAGAGAGAGATAGAGAGAGATTTAACGCTTTAAAAACAGTTGGGGACTGGGACTCATTTGGTTTCATATTCTGATTATAAATTGAGGAATCTAACAACAGATATCTATGAGATTGTCTCTGTTAAACCATGTTCTCTCACACGTTTGTATGGTATCTTCAGGCTCTTTAAATGGACCTATGTTTTTAAACAACTGCATCTAATCATCTTTGCTTTTTGATTCTGTGTAGCTGTAAACTCCAACCCTCCAGCACCTGGCTGAAGTTGCTCCTAAACATAGAATAATATGCCCCCTATCAATAACCACAGGAGGACAAAATTCAGCTCGTACTGAAGGCTCCACTTTGGGCCGACACCATCAGCCAATTATGTGGATCAGTGAACTGACCCAAGCTGCCATTTTAGGCTCCTTTTCAGTGAGAGAAGCGAGTGTTGTTCAGAGACTGACAACAGAGGTACAACAACATTTAGAACAAAAATATATATTTATACACTGTCCTGCCAATGAGATGTGGTCCCTGTCAGGGAAGAACGTGAGAGCGAGAGGAAATAGTGAGGAAAAACAGGGTTTTAGCTTCGTTTTTAATGTTTTTCCCCCCCCCCTCCAACTCAGAACAACAAACGTCACCAACAACTTAGAGCTACACTGCTTTCAGGATATTTGACTGGCACCATATTGAAGAAACATCTATAGATATAACTTTGCAGGAACTTCCTAAAATCTGCAGCAAAATCATCCATAACAATACAGAAGAACAAGTTTTTTAATGTCTTAATTTCAGTAATATTTACTTTACATTCAGTACCTCCTGTGAGAGCAAATTGGTCGTCGTGGTCAGTGTAATGCTGATTGAAGATTTAGCGATGCAATGAGAGGATCAAGGGTTGAGAGGCTGTGCTGTAGGTTTGGCAGGACAGTCTGATCTATATATATATGTTCATCTACATTAATTTATTTACTATTTACAAAGTCAATACATATACAGTACATCCACAAATCTCCATGGTTCAGTTGGTAGCCCCATCACAGACAGCGAGTGAGATGCTTGATGGACACAGAGAGAGGTGGAGGGGTCTGACATCCACAGTCAGTGTTTTCTTTCAAGAGGACGCAACAGAAAATGTCTCACAAGGACGGGTTTATAAGCTTAATCAGACAGGTATATTAAAAAGACGTGGATAAAAGAAAATGTCAAGAGATGGGAAAATGTCACTGCTGATGAAATTATAATGGAAGTTTTAACTATTATGCTTGAGTGCTTGCATTTTAATGCCAAGAACAGTTTAAATTCTGATTTATTTGCTACTGTGCTTGAGCTTATAAGGCAGACCATATAAAATAGGCAAATGACTGCACAATGATGCTGCTTTTATAAAATCCTGTCAAATCATGTATGAGATCATATGAGTTCTACGCTTCTGTGTTAAATGTCATGAAGGTGAAACAAAAACACAGATAGCTGACTCTGGCTGGATGACCAACTCTACGTAGTTTTGTTCTAAAACTCAACAACTTCAATTAATGAGCTGCAGTAAAATGGACTTTGTCTTTAATACTAGTGTACATGAATGTCACTGCAGGAAATCATCAAAATCGTTTTTTTTTCATCAAGGAGAACTCTAATTGTGTAGTAGTTGTGAGGGCAGTTTTTGGCTATATTTTTGTCATCCAACTGTATTCATTTGTGGTGATATAAATCAGCATGATGGTACAGCATTGGCCTTCTGACATTGTCTGCTTCCTCTAATAAGTTTCCATGATGTTAAAAGATACAGAAGAAAGGTCAACAGAGGATGGAAAAGAGGATAATATATGTAACTGAGGACAAACGAGGCCAAACAGACGTCAACAAGAGGAAGAAGGAACACAAGTACTTTTTTCAGTCTTATAGCTCCTTTACTTCCTTTTCTCATTACCCAGCCAGCATTAGATCTCTTCACAGACACGCAACTATACATCACTTAATTACATTCATGCATATACCGAAAAACCACACCATCACAAATAACAGACTTCAGATTCCAGCTGGAGAAAACCTGTCTCATCCAAATACAGACACAGTATAACCAGCATTTAATAAATAATGAATCAACAACTTAACCATCCTCGACTGTCAGCTTGGGCTCTGCTTTACTGAAACTGTTCTCAAGACAGGAACAAACAGTAGAGTAAGATAGATTTGTAATGATAAAGAAGAGGCCAACGTGTCATGGTAGTTATTGCTATCGCTGGATAAGACCATTTATCCACTGGAGGTGACGGAATGGGTGTCAGGGCAAGAATTGGAGCAGATCTCATAAAGTTTGACTTTTTAAGAGCAGTTTATCTATCTACAGTGATCCTTGTAGACTATCTTTCTGTCTGTGTGTATGTATGTGTGTGTATTATTGTATATTTGAATTCAGAAGTGAGTTTTAATTCACTTTCATGAAACCCATTTGAACAGACTGATGATCTGGTGAAAGGAAAATGAAAAAATAGGACCAGATTCTACACACACACACACACACACACACACACACACACACACACACACACACACACACACACATACAGAAGCACGCATACACAAAGAAGCAGAAAAGCCAATCACTGCCTCAACTTATTAAAGGAGATATCAGGGAAGAAAAATCCACCTAGCTGGTAGATCAGGAGAAGAGCAGAGACAACATAACACCCTCAGCACAATCTCAACCTTGCAGCTGCTGTTTGTAGACTTGCAGATCGATTTGAACAACAAATAGAAACACTGCAGTAGTATGACACAAATGGAGAGAAGGAGGAATGACAAATCCAAAGAGAAAAACATTATAGAAGATTAAAACGCATCACTGAGCAGATACAGCTTGGTCTGGAAAAAGTAAACATCCACAGACAAACTTACAGACAAAATCATTTTAAAAACCCTGTTTATATATATATTTATATATATATATACAGTATATATATTTTTCAATACAATTATTCAGCTCCCCGATATACTGTATACTGTAAATATACACCATTGGGATATCTCAAATAGAAATAAATCCTAAAATGCAGAGATAATGACACTATTCTCTGTAGTTTAGAACAGACTGAAAGAGAAAGAGAGAGAAGACTGACGGACAAGATCTATAGTGTTGCTACTGGAGGCCTCAGAGCAGTTAATAAGATGGGGACGCTGGATGGAAAAACAAATAGAGACAGATGGGATGGGGAGGTGGGATGGGGTGGAGGAGATCAGCTGAAAACTAGGATTTACTGGGTCCAGGTCCCTGAAAACCAGATTGTACCGAGGGAGGGGGTTTCGGACCGGCCGGTCAGACGTTGTGTCAGTTCGAACAGAAGGAGAATGTGAATCCGCTGGTGTCTGGGTTTACTGGTCTGAAAGCGACAGACAGACAGAGAGAGGTATAAAACATTAACATGTGGCACTTTCACTGTCCGAAGTCTTGACATTTTCTTGCATTAATATGCATCTCTACTGGCATGCTTCACTCAAATCTAGAGATTTATGGCCTGACCGACACTGGACTTATTGGGAGATTTAAAAAAAATGAAGACAGTATGTTGGTCAAGTTTTTTAATTTAAAAAAAATATTTTTGATAAGGATTTATATTGTTGATATAAGAACTAGATTTGTCTGTGAAAGAAAGCACACTGTGGAGTTCCCCTAATCTCTACCAACCGTTTCACTGTCTTTCTGCTCATTGTTTCAGTGACCACTGTTTTGGTTCATCGCTCTCACGAACCTCATTTCCACCCACAGCAGCTTTTTTGGTCCAGCAAAAAATCTCTGATAAACCTGCTCCACACCGCAAAAGGGCAGACAGCTAAAGTTAGCAATTACTAAGCAAACATAACAGAGCGCTTAGCTGCTAAAGAGTCAGATATTTCCCTCTGCAGTTGGTAGAAACTGAAACAGAGCTTAACGGAAGGTGAACATTGGATATATGAATGTTATATTTCTGCTGGATGTGTAAATGGGCAACTGTTTGCTAACTTGTGCAATAATGACCTGATTATAATATGTCAGTGTTGTAGTTATAGCTTGTTCTACAGCTTTAGGAATTGTGATATCAATGCTGTATATGGGTCAGTGACAAATAAGGGTTGGTAAGATTCAGAATTCAAAAATCTCTTAAAAATAGTTTTAAAAGCATGCATTTTTTCTTAATATGTATATTTTGTGTTTATGTTGATTTTATGTCATTTGAAATGTCATTTGCAATATTTAAAAAAATAAAAAATGATACATATTAAACTCGACACCTGTGTAAGCACATGGCTTTGTTCTCAATATTTGAAATGCATTTATATAGTAAATATTCATTTAAATGAATTCTAATGAATTATCACAATTTTAACAAAATGGTGGTGACACTTTAAGACACCTAATGTGGTTCACTTGACTTGACATGATTCTCCAAATTATATTTAATATTTAGAACAATTGTATTCCATTAACCTTTATTTAATATGAAAGGGTGATAATGTAAGATTATGCCAAACTAGTTGATATGGTGTTTTATTGAGAATTCAAGCATTTTTGGGTTCAAGATTTGATGGTTACACCACTGGGACATTTTTGCCATCCCCTAATATATTGTCTCAAAATGGATTAAAAGCAGAAATGTTATATTCAGTCCACAAGAAAAGAATGTGTGCAAGTTATTCATACGTTTATTTTCAAATTTGAACCCCTTTAAATTTGACTAAACCACATGAAAACAAAAAAAGTAGGGTCACGTCATTGACCCATATACTGAGCTGGACATTTTACAGTTGAATAAACAGTTCTTTTGTTGGAAGAACTACATAATAGCAATACTGTTTCTAAATTAGCATTGGCATTTCTGTACTGCAATTTCTTATTACTTTCACTAATACACCTGATTGTGATACGCTAGAATTGGCAGATTAAATCAGCCACGCTAAGGTATCAGCCTGACTCTAATCAGATTAGTGCAGGAAAAAAAAGTATGTGCCAACAAATTTGATAATTCTTTAAGTAATTTAAATCAACACAATCAATTTAAAAACAGCACTTTTTCTTCTCACCTGATGAGCAGCAGCATTCACGGTCCAACACAACCTCAGTCCTCTATAGCCACCATCCCTTTCACTGGGTCCTTCACTCTCATCTAATGCACACATGAGAAGCATGTAATACACAGATACAGGACCAGATGAAATCAGATCTAAAGGGATCTTGCTGGCTTCCTCCACCGCTTCTTTTTCCTTATGCTCTTTTGCTTACCTCATCTAGCTCCCTCCGTGTCTGCTCCTCCATACGACGAATGTCTTCCATGTTCAAGTCAATCCACTTGTCAATCCAGCAGAACAGCTGACGATGGAAGTTGGTGAACAAACGCTTCTCTTGCTGTGAAACAACAGAGGAGAATAAAGAGAAAGTCATACTGGATGACTGGATGTCAAACATTGCAGTGAAGTGACAAACTGGTGTGTATCACAGTCCAAACAAACCTTCTGGATGAAGTTCTCCACTTTATTTTGCAGGCCCCACCACTTGAATTTGACAGTGACCAGTTTGTAGGCACACATGTGTGGGCAGTCTTTCTTATTGGGAAGCTCCTTCTGCAAGTGCAAGAATATATACAGACACATTTCTGAATTGATAACAAAGGCTTCTGGGCAAGAAGTACATTTTAAACAGCAACAACACCAAGCAACAACAACAAATGCCCAATATTTTCCATGTATGTTTAATTTTTATACAGTGCCTGTTAGGGCTGGGTGACACTGTTACTAATACTTCATTTGAAGTATTAGTACTTTAAGTATAGTACTTCATTTGATGCCTTTTTTCTCCTTACTTCATTTGATACCCATCATGTAAATGGAAGGATTCAGTTGCATAAAATGCCACCATTCAAATGAATTTGTTCAGATTATTGAGATAGATAGAATAGATATTTCTTAGATACAAAACTGTACAATGACATATTATCACCACAGACTGTATGGGTTGTAGCTGCTGCAGTGGTGGGCCAATCACATGCTGCATTAAAGTGCTAGTATTTTTTTTCTAGATCTGGGCACAAAAAGGATTGAATGCAGGTATCATTTGACTGGAGAAGTTTCGATACTACTTGGTACTGGGTTATTTCAATCTATACCTTAAAGGTATTGAGTACTGATAGCCAGCCCTTGTGACTACACATCATAGTTGCTAAGCATGATGACACTGTACCCTCCAGTCTGGTCCTAGAGGGCCTCGTCCTGTCTTCACTGACTTGTACCTGCAGGGATCCTCCTCTGGCTTGTAGTCCTGGAGAGAGAAAAGAAAAATAAAACAGAACTGAACAACAATGGACGAGATGACACAAGACCTAAGATATCTATAGCAGTACAGTAATAGTCTCAGTATGGATCTCAAGCTTTTTACCTTCGGCTCCACTTGGGTTCTGTCCGCAATATCAATATAGACTACATCCACTTTCTTCCAGGTTTCTGCATCCAAACCGTGTACCTGAAAAGAACCAGAGAGAACAGATAGATGCAGGCAGCCCAGAGACAAGATCATAAGGCTCAGAGTGAAAATGCTCCGGAAAACTCAAATGATGCAAGTGAAAATGTAAGTAAATGGATCCACAGTCAAAATTCAACCATGATTGTCTAAATCAATCTAAAGTAAAGTCATGTTTGCAGCTCATTACAGTATTTATTTTTACTAATTACATTTTCCTGGTGTCCCATGTCAGGTTTGTGCCATGTCTCAATCTTGATCAGGAAGTTATCTTTCATATACTCGTTCTGCAGAGAAAAGAGAAATAATCCTGAGTGAAGAGGAAACAGTGACTCTACAGAGGAATGCGTGAACAAGTGAAAAAGCACAACACACAATTGGCTTTGGTCAGTATCCTCTCACACACACACACACACACACACACACACACACACACACACACACACACACACACACACACACACACACACACACACACACACACACACACACACACACACACACAAACACACACACACACACACAGAGTAACGGTGTCTGACCACTGCTGCTGTTTCACTGAAATAGATCAAATTTCTCTCTCAACTTTCAGGTTGATTTGCTAACACTTAAAATGTCAAACATAGAAGAAATTTTACTCACAGTGATAACTGCAGAGCCAGTTGAAAGAAAGCAGAGATGCACATGGAGAGACAAAAAAATGATGTTGAGGATCATTTGAGAAAAGCAATATAATTTACAATATTAAACATTACAGAGAGGCCAAGGGGAACTGTTAAAAAATATTTGTCAGTGTGTGTTGCGAGTGTAGGTTGTGCCTTTGGCTGTCCTGTGTGTTTGTATGATAGATGGCTGTCTGGCAGCTAGTAGTGTGTGTGTAATCTCAGCCTGAAAGGCTTGAGTGATTGTATGCCTCTTCTCACTGGACGTACAGTAAATTATTTAACTATTCCTTCAAGGTGACAGAGACCCAGAGAGAAAGAGACAGAGAGAGAGAGATACCCAGAGGACGACAAGTGCTTTGACAGATCAGCATCTCTGTGACATCTAAGTAATTTGAGTCAATTGTAATCACACTTTTATTTAAATGAAAGAGCAGAGGATAATGTTTAGCATCATTGTTTCCTTTGGTGAGGAAATATCAACTAAATCAATCTAAATCAATCTAAATAAATAAAAAGAGTGTCAACAACAATTTGTATTTTTGATGAACAAATGAAGCAAATTTATTCACTTATGGCCAAACAACTGTCATGGCTAAGATTTAAATGTTATGTAACAGGTGTCATAGTATGAAGAAAATCACTCATCAAATGTATGTGTCACTTCTGCTAACATAAATATTATTTAATGTCGATTCATCATATTTGCATCGCCATAGAGCTTTAAACTATTATGCTGTGTGTTTGTGTGTGTGTGCATGTGTAAGTGTGTGTGAGTGTGACCTACCTGTACGACAGTATGGGTATGCGTTCCAGGCTTTCTCGTGGATGTTGAGAGCTGATGCTGGAGCCAACATTCTGACGAATGACGGCACTTTACTGCAGGACAGAGGAGTGAAGAACAAACTGATGTGAGTTTTGAGGGTATTTAATGGCCATTAACCATTGAAAGGTGTCTTAATATTTGAACACAACCTAAATGTCTTTATATGGCATATAAACGGTTATATGCCAAACGCTGTCAATAACCTGATGGGATCTGTAGTTTAACAGAAAGCCAGTTCTCAGATTTTAGCATCAGTGTCAGGGACTGGCAGCAACACCCTCTATATGCAATTAAAAGATTAGTTTGATATTTTGTGAAGTATGCTCAGTCACTTTCTTGCCAAGAGTTAGACAAGAAATCGATACCAAACATGCATGTATCTAGATATGATGTTACAGCTAGCTCACTTTAGCTTAGCTTAGTTTGAAGGCGAAAAGTTTGAAGTTTAAAAAAAACCTGCAGCAAACAGCAACTCTAATGAGCATATTGTATCTCATTTGATGTCAACATGTCAAACTATTCCTTTAAAGGAAGTGAACCCAGGAATAAAATAACTGAAAAGTGATGGGATAATAGATTGAAGCCAAAAAAAGAAAAGAAAAAGGAATATATAGGAGCCACGAGAAAAGGAGATATTAACAAAGTTGTCTTCCTGGATGAACTTTCTATGATCTCCTTGCTCTTGTTAGCATTTAAACCTGTCAGACAACTGCTTACCTCTGCAAATGGTAAATTTTGTGTGTGTACTGTCCCTTCTCTCCATCCTTCTCATAGGGCTCATTTTTTAACACCTCCACTCCTTCTCCTCCGCCCGTCTCATTCTTACTGGCCTCAGCCACAGAGTATAGCTGGCCGACCTGGTACTGAAAGAAGAGAAAAAAACAGGTTGGATCAAGCTGACGCCTATCTTAATACATACTGAAGTATTGTTCACAGTTATATACAGGGATTTTTTATGTGTAGGTCACCAGTTCATCTGTTTTGATCTTAAGTAAAGGATTACTGATCTACTTTTCCATCTGATCCCTTTCCTGATTGCTACCTTCTACTTTCCTTGTCTATGTATCCCCATAATTTCACAAACTCTTTACACTTCCATCTTTTTTTCACAATGTCCTGCCAGATTGATTAGTTTACCCCTTTTTTTCCTTTGGCTTTATACTTTCTTCTTCTCTCATCCCTCTCTTGCTCTCACCCCCTCTCTTTCTCATCCTGAGTGTGCATGTGAGTGTTTAAACACAGAACAATGGCTCCTTTCTTTACCTAATCACTACTAATCCACTGTGTAACCTCTGCACAAAGCTGGACCAGAGTGCAGAATCAATTCTGCTATACTACAGTAACAAACATAATTACAATAGCTTAGGAATGACACAAGTCGGTGTAGTCTGAATGATTCTGTTATTGTCACTGTATCTAATTGTTTGTTAAAATGTAAAACATATTTATTTACAGTAAAGACTTTGAAGGAATTTAATAAAAGGAATTAAGTGTATTTTTCTTGTATGTGTTCACAATCTAGGTTATTCTGACAGAGCACAAATTCTAAAATTTGGATGCATCCCGGCAGCACAGAAGATCTGTGCAATCACCACAATTTCAAGGTGGGCACCAGTATTTCTAATTTAGTATCCAACCAATGTTAAATATGGTCACAATCTCCCCTTCTGTTCCTGAGTTATGGTGTTGAATAATGGTGAGAAAAGTGTTTATGATGTCACAGTGAAGTTTACCTTTGACCTTTTGGATATAAACTTTCATCACTTCATCATTTGATCCTAAGACATTTGTGTGAAACTTTTGTCATAGTAGGCACATGAATTCTTGAGTAACGGCTAAAACAAGTTTTGTGAGGTCACAGTGACCTCAGATCTCCACATTTTTAGTGTGGACGCTTGTGCCAAATCTGAAGAAATTCCTTTACAGTTTTCAGCCCAAAAACGTAATGACTTCAGCCACGGCTGTCGCAGAGGCATAAAACATTTAAATAAATGGTTTTAAGGTGTAAAGATGAGAATATCATAAAAAACACATAGGACAGTCAAATCCAATGAATAAAAAAGGTGAATTAAAAAAGCAAAATAAAAAGTTATATACATTTAAATAAAATCTATTCATCCATTTGACCTGAAACAGAAACAATGCCTATTGTTGTTTGTGGATGAATGTGGACTCTTGAAGCTGATATCTGTAGTGAAACTGGAATATTTAATCTTGTATAGTGGATGTATCCTGATACACTGTCCGATTGTTGTCACAACACAAAGATGACAGAAAGTTTTTTCTTTCTCTTTCTTTGTAAGACTGATGCGAAACCCAAAGTTTTTTTCTATAGTTGAAATGTTTTCTATCAAACTAAACAATTTTACATACTTCAAGTCTACACAGGATTTGAACACTGTAAATTAAAAGACAACCATACACACATAATCTCCTTATCTAAGTTAAGATGGTTCAAACTGTAGCTGCAGTTTTTGGCTACTGAAACACACACATCAGCATTAGCTGATTAGCATTATCAGTCTCTTTTAATATTTTAAAATAGTAAGTTGATTCTCCCAAGTAAATTAATTTGAACATCAGCAGGAAATCTCAAATCTCTAGTGACAGAATCCTTTTTTTTGGTGTCCCAGTAATAGACCTAAAGCAAGCAAAGAGCTGATTAGTCTGGTGTTAATTACAGATGACATGTATAACATTATAGCCATAACTTTAAAATAACTGGGGCCAAATCTGACATATACAGTATTTGCGGTGAGATTATTTGGCTAAATTTAAATAAAGATTATTGTTACACCTCCGTGTTTTAAATGGCAACTACTTGCTGTGCTCAGTGCATCAGTGCCAGATCACTATTGCATCAACTGTTGTTAGCTATGTTGGGGCTTGTGGGTGTAGGGAAGGTAAATAAAAAAAGCCTTGGTGAGCAGAAAAGTCACTTTTCAGATAGTGCTCCTTTTAACCATGACCATTTGAGCATTTGTGTGCATTTAAAAGGTTACTTCTCCACAGCACCAGCAGTGAAATACAAATGGACAACTGCGCAGCAGGAACAGGATCTGATTTTAAACAACATAATGTAGATAATGAGATGTTTTGGAAAGATGGAACAATTGTGACCATGATGGTCTCTGAGGTGGATTCAATTACTAGACACACCTGCTGAGCGACAGAGAGAAAGTCAAATGTAAACTGGAGACTGATTCCCTTAAAACAGCTGCAGATTCTGCAAATAAAATACATGGGGCATAGGAACAGCAAGGCCTCCTGGGTAATAGTGCTAGATGGATAATATTTAGCCTCACCTTGTCGGGTGAGTGCATGTCCAGTTATACCTGAACTTTACACAAAAATACAACACAAGTAAAGCTTTAGGTTAAAATATGCTCTTGGCAAGAAGTTAACAGACAGGAAATTAAATTCAAATTCTCCAGGGAGTTTCAGCATGAGGCTTCAGGAGCTGGAACCGTCTCATTCAAAATTTACCCCCCAAAACAGAACCTTTGTTCATAGAGATAATTCCATTGTCATCCCGAGTGAAGATACAATTGCTCTACTCTTTGGAAGAATGTAATTGAATCAAATTGAATTGTGGGTGAAAGAAGATTACACTCATGCAAAACTGTAAGAACTGAGAGAATCCAAATCAAATCAAATCAGTGATGGGTTGAATCATTACATTCCTGAAGTGTTTAGTTTGTTGCAAACCTCCTTAACCGGTATTTGTTGGGAAACAACTGAAGCCTGCTGCTGCTGCTGCTGCAGTGTGTAAAGGGGCAGACAGAGTAAAAGGAGCCCTGGAGGGATGTGATTCAAGGGCAGGGAGGGGGGGCACACGTGGCTCCAGAGACAGGAGATGTTACTCAGCTGTCTTCAGGCATTGTGGATCACATTTTTAATAATAATTCTCTATTTTTACAGTGTCTAATTTTGACAGAGTGTAGCAGGCTGACTGGAAGGCACTATACAGTTTTTCAGGTCTACTGCTTGAGAGGAAACTGCCCAATAATGTAGAGAGATAATTATATTAATTCATAAATTATATTATGATATTGAGATAAAGGCTTAAAGGCACAGTTAATGAAATGCAGCATGCATAGATCTAAAGCTTTCAGGAAAAGGCAGCAGATGAAATCAGCTGCACTTCCTGCTCTGTCCATGGCTTTGTGATTTTGAGTTAAAATGAAAATGAAAATACATCCATCTTAAATTTTAGTTTCTTGAAGCTTTATGACAAAATATTAAGTGCAGCTGCTGTTTTCATGAATTGCATCAATGTAACTTCACATAACAAAAACGTGACTATGTAAAGAACAGGAAAAAATGTGTCAGTCTAATCCGGTTATCATGTATTTCATTTCTCTCACACAGTCCTGAGCATGTGTAAGAGCAGATTAAGTGCTTGTGTAGCAAACAAATATTTATCTGTCATTAATAAACAGCACGAATCAAGTGTCTCTACCAGAAGTCGATTACTCTCTTGCAAATTGAAATAATGCATGAGGGCGGGCAACAGCAGTGGGAGTACACAAGAGGTCTTGGAAGTAGTTTCAGGTAACTCATTTACAATGCAGGCTTGAATAGAGCAGCAAAGTGCAATGGAAATGAGGATTACAGGAGACAGAGACACAGTGAGAAAGAGGGAGGTGAAAGATGGTGCTGACTATGTTGATTCAATGGTCTATCTGATTGTAGCCTTCTTTAATATGATGTGATATGTGTGAATATGAGTTTTTTGTCACAAGGCGGTCACTGCTGCACAGAGTAGATATGTGGTGGATGAATTCTTATGAATGTGTTTGGGCATAACTAAAAGCCTACAGAAAAGAGAGCAGCACTTGCTCTTTACTTTTCTGAATTAAAATGAAACTATCGATCAGATAACAAAAGTTGAGCTTTTAGCCATTATAACACACACACACACACACACACACACACACACACACACACACACACACACACACACACACACACACACACACACACACACACACACACACACACACACACACACACACGTACTGAATAATACCAAAATGGAACTTACCTCTTCCACAGAGATAGGAAGAATCACTCGACTGAAAGAGAAGAAAAAGGAAAGGAAATTACTCAAAACTCATTGAGTAATGTTCACACCAGACTATTGCTGCTCCTGAACTCTGCCAGTTTGTACATTGTTGCTAAGAAGACTGTTGCTGCAGTTGGAAAGCTTACATACATTGAATAACATTTTAACCTGCAACAGTGTTTCTGGCTTTTAAGGCAGGTATTCCATTATCGTGCCATTAAACCTGAACTATTAAAATTTCTCAAATTTGAAAAATCCACTTGTTTCAGCGTATCTTTCATGACAGCATAGTTATTGCTGACTTCATAATTTAAAATTTACTATGACACTCAAGATGGTAATAACTTGATTAGCTGGGAGAAAGTAAGGGACACACTTACAACAGGAAATGACATTTTTAACCATTCAACTCTACACAGATCTGGACACTAATTATCGGACAAACTTGCTTCTTATCTATGATGTTGTCTTAGAGGATGGGTGGAGCAGGCCAACAGGGGTTTGTAATGAGGAACTATATGAGCTATACAAACATTACATAACAATCAAACCGTTACGGTTCTGACATCCTCCAACGCTAATTAGAAACTCAGATAAGCCCTTCACAAGTGACCTTTTACTGAAAAAAGGGTACACTGTCTTTCCACCGAGGATACAACAAAATCTTCTACATTTTTGCAAAGTAGGAAACAAGACTCCACATTATTCTATATTAACAGTAATTAAATTTGATATGGATTCCAAACTGAGCAAAAAAGAAACCTATTTACTCTGAAATTTTCATATATGTGTGTTTGTGTGTGTGTGTGTGTGTGTGTGTGTGTATGTATATATGAATTATTTTGTCTATAAAAAGTCAGAAAATGGTGAAAAATGCCTATTATAATTTCTAAGATTGAATATTGATTTGATCAAATGGCATTTCATCCAATCATCTGTCCAAAATCCAAAGAAATTAAGTTTAGAAAAGCAGAGAATTTGAGAACATTTGAGAAGCTTCAACCAGCAAATGTTTGGCATTTGTGTTTAACAGAATGGCTATAACAGTTATTTAATAATCAAAATATTTTAATTTTCCATCTTAAAAATATGATTATTCATGAACAGATAGCATTTGGTGATTCAACTGATTCCACTGTTATGTCTTTTGCCACATTTTGTTTTTCTCAAATAATTCCTCAATATATGAATATATTGAAGAAGTGTTGGGAAATGAAGCGTGCTAACAAGTGGCCCAAAAAGTCACACTCCACCAATAAAATGATGACATCCACACCTGAACTCTTTCTGAATATTTCATAATCTAATATGTAATATTTGATGCTATCTAATATATCCCTTTGTGCAGATTAGTATGAATTACAAGAAATGAGGAGTAAAATAAAAAAATAAATTTAAAAAAAGCAAATTTTATAAACTTGATGATGAATATTTCCCAATGTGTTGGCTATGTCATATTTAGGTGAAAAACATCACTGGGTATAGGTTACCGATGGTGACAGAGAAGTCAGAACTGATGAAAAAGACACAAGGGTGCACGTAAAAGGAAACCTTTGAAATAAGAAAGAGTCTTCTTGTACAGACATGTACACACATCACTGAAGCTCTAATCATACAGATGTAAGCAGTAACTTAATATGTTGCACTGCCTCTTTTCTCCTGGCTGACATTTGTGCATTTCTGTACCACAAAATGCACAGTATGCAGCTCTGTTGATTGTTTTGTAACTGTATGATGTATGCCCAAATTCACATAATCCTGCATCCCACTCGCCTCTAAATGTAATGTGGGGCTGAGTCCAAACCAGACGTTGGATGGGAGAGCAGATGCTGCAAGGAAGACAGACAGTGAAAAGCTCTGTATAAAGTCCTATGCCAATATTCAAATGAAAAAATAATTGAAGTTATAGTATTGCACTCATTTTTCTTTAAAGTGTTGCACAAATGTATGTCAGCTACTAGTAAATCATTCATTGCATATCTTTTTTTCTTTTACAATGCTCAAATCTGTCAACATATTTTTGAGCATTAGAACAGAGCAGAATTCAAATACATAGGCTTGATTAAAACAGACTAAATCATCTTTAACGCTCCCTTTGTCTCTTATTCTGTCTCTCTGCAAATCTCCTTGGTCTAATGGTCTTGACAGGAATATCAGGTGTCGTTCTGTTGCTTCAGAAAACAAACACCCCTCTTCTCTCCTGCGTTGCTCGTCTTTTCTGTCTCCTCATCTTATCCCTTCTTCAGTATCTCTTCCTGTTTCACTGGTTCTATGCCATTCACTTCATCACTTTGCATATTATACAGGGGCTTCTGTATTGCTGCACACCTGACAAAGATCACAGAAGTGGTGGAAAAAAAGTGGACCAGGAGTGATTTAGGTCAGTGGTTCAGGTGAGCGTTACGAGTGCCTGCTACAGCACAAGACAATTCAATGTCTCTTCACCCCCATGATAGTATCTTTGTGTGTATGTGTGTGTGTGTGTGTACATGTCTCTTCGTATGCTTGCGTGTGTTGACAGTGTGTAAGTGCATTCAGCATTTAATCGTGACCGATTTAATTAATTTCCAGGCAGACTGCTGAGGCCCAGACTCTCCCTAATCACTTCAGATCTTTAGCCATGCCATCACTCTGATCCCGAGCTTTTTGTGCTGGGCCATTTATTGATTAAATACATGTGGTGACAGAAATCAAGAAAAAAATCTATGTTGATAAATGTATGCCCATTTAAACCAGATATGTTTAGTGTGAGGCTGCCGATAGCTGACTTTTGTGCAAATTTACAGTAGCATAGCCCTGACCTTGCCAAAGAATGGCAATAAAAGATACATTTACAAATGAAAAAAAAGGAAATCAGAGGATGCAAAATCCCCAAAGACACAAAGACCCCAAAGATGTATACAATAACCCTTAAAACTTCAGGGAAACGAGACAGTTTTTTTTTCGTTTTTTTTTTTTTTTTTTACAGGTGGGTCATCAACTCCTTGAAGAAGAATGAGTCTGTCTTTCAGTCTAAGACCAATTCAGAGCATGAAAATGAAGGAACCGCGTTTATTATTATTTGAAATATCACAATTAATCTGCAATTAATCGGCCTTACCCTTGTTCTAACCACCAACTGATCCTGAGTAGGCCTCAGTCACTTCTCCTTACAGCACAGCCAGGCCTATGTGTTAAAAAAAATCCCCACATCTTTTCCTTTACATCTCGTCCCTTCGGCCCAGCTGTCACGTTCTCAGGAATATCTGACTGGTGCGTCAAAATAATCACCGTATGCCATTTTTTTAACCAAAGCTTTGCCCCCACCTCCCTTACCTGCCCACTCCCACCCCTTCTCCCCTTGAGGATCCCTCCACCCTGGGTCCTTCTACACCTCGGTTCCTCCATTCCTCCAGAGGTAAATGCCGGAATGCTCCATCAGCCGTTTCACCTTCACAGCGCATCAATAACATGGCCACAGCGGATTACAGGAATGGACGCTGGACCATTCCTCCCTCAGCATCACCGCTCCTCTCAAGCATCTGTCATTTTAGCATTTTCATGATATTCCCTACACGGAGGGTCTCCCGATTTCAGCATGTGATGCAAAATTGTGAAGGGCACAGACAGACAGCCATGCACGAGCCGGTGCTAAGATTTAAAATCTCTCAGTTTAATCAGTGAATGCGTTAAGTGATGGACTGCCGTGTTCATGAAAAATGAGGACGGACATTGAGTCAAACAGTTATGGGATGTCGACATCACCCTGCCTGGCCGCACTCTTGTAATTCCACTCTCGGGCGACTGGCCACAATGTCAGCGCTGTGAAACCAGACGGATAAAGGCGCACACATTCAGCACACACACATACACACACGCACACACATACACACAGCTACTTACAATTCCTTTATGAGCATTTTTGGGTGGTGCGGTGTATCCCAGAGGGGAGCAGCTCAATACAGGTCCAGAAACAGGGTCGATCCCTCCCTCCGTTAGTCTCTTCTTTCTCCACTTGCTTCTCTCCCACCTCTCCCTCTCTATGTCATTCTACCTCCACAGTCGCTTATTTTCTTCAAATTCACTTCCTGATCGGGGCCACGGCGCGGCGTTGCTGTTGCGTGCACAGCACCGATGAGGCCTGTGCAGAACAGACTACACACGCACATAAAAGGAGGGTTCAGCAGGAGGGGTGCTTTGGGGTTGTTGTGGTGGGGTCACAGGGTTCTGACTTCAAGATTCTGAGGCTCAAATACATAATAAAAATGTAACTGACAGTTTTAATATGTTTCCAGAAGGGCTATACTGGTTCTATATGATTTATCAGTACCTACAAACTAACAAAAAGAGGGTTCAAAAATAAAATAAAACAGAATAATAGAAGTAAAATGACAGAAGCCTAATGTGAAATAATAATAATAATGATTGTTTTTTTAAACAAAAAAAAACATTACAGCATAAGTCATGTGCCGTTTCCTTCTAGCGCTATCTGGCACTGTTTTTCTACAGAGTGTGCTACACCCTCTGCGTCATCGCAGTCACAGTGACGTAGAAACGTGGTTATTCACCATCAGAGTATATATGGGGACCACCGCTGGCACAGATTGACGCACGGTGCGTCAGTAAGCCCTATAAACAAAGTCCCTGCATCTAATGTGATATTCTGCCACCAGAAATTCCAACCTCACTCCTGACCACCAGACATCTAGCTCTAAGGAATACCTGATATTATTTGTTTTACACTACAGTGACTTCACAATATGTTTCTGGCCGTTTATTTCCAACACCGTCCATGAATAAATCATATTAAGGTAAAATCGAGTTTTTAAAGTTATTACAATTAATCGACATATAGGAAGTGATCTGTAATTTTCTCAAGGACCCCTGGAGGTCCCCTGACCACGCTCTGCTCCACCACTCTCTGGTCTATGGTGTTGCGCGTGATGTGATGACAAGACATCACAGGTCCCTAATCCCGTCCCACGTCCTGTAGATCGCGGGATGTGACTGCGTGTGTGACTCTAAAATTATGTAACAGCAGACTGCTGTTGTATTTATAGCGCATCTGTATCCGTCTGCCAACATCCGCTTATCATTCCTCTGTCTTCTTATCTGGACGAGCGCTTCCACCACCTTTTATAGCCTAATCTATCTATCTATCTATCTATCTATCTATCTATCTATCTATCTATCTATCTATCTATCTATCTATCTATCTATCTATCTATCTATCTATCTATCTATCTATCTATCTATCTATCTATTTATCTATCTATCTATCTATCTATCTATCTATCTATCTATCTATCTATCTATCTATCTATCTATCTATCTATCTATCTATCTATCTATCTATCTATCTATCTATCTATCTATCTATCTATCTATCTATCTATATCTCTATCTATCTATCTATCGATCTATCTATCTATCTATCAGCTGTATCTTTTCATAAGAATGATACTACCATAATGACAAATTTAAAGTTTTAATTGAAGTGATTTATCTTGTTGTTTGATCAGATAAAGCACAAAAGAGAAAATGCAACTATAGCTCATAATTTGGAAGTGTGGTCAAATTGTCAAACTACACATGATATCAGTGGCCCACAACTTGCTTCGCAGTGACTTTATAAGGCAATGGTCCCGTGTTGCCTCTTTGAACGATGTACCTGAACAAACCACAAGGGTCAGCCAGTAAACGTGCAATTGCTTCTCATGAAACAGCAGCAGACCAGCACCACTGCCCCTGATGTGAATGATGTTCTCTCAGATCTATTCTCAGGTGAGGAGCAGGGGGAGACTTCACCATTAGGCAAGGTAGGCCACTGTCTGTGATCCCAAAGTAAAAGCAGCTCCAAACTGCTATAGATTTATCATGATATTTAGATGTGAAACATAAAATTACTTCTAAAGGGGCCAAACCAAGGACATTAAAAATAAATTGTCAATGTGTGACCACTGTGCACCCCTCAACTATGGATGTATAACATGTTAAGACTTTATTATTGAACTGTACTATAAGACAACATCCATGCTCTCAACTCACATTTTGCTAAAGACACAGAAACACCTTGAGGTAACGTGTAATTAAACACAACATCAAGCAGTGAAATAGATTTATTACAGAGCATATTTCAAAGGAGAGGAAAAGCTGAGCAATCATTGTAAAACTCCTGAAGGTATTTTGCTTTTCTGATGGTCCTCCTGACACAACTAACAGGACCACAGTTGCTAACGCTTTCCTGTCACATCGACTCACTTGTTAGATGATGGGGGCACTGACCCCTTGTCCCCCCCAAACACTCATGAAAATAGACATATAGAATGATCATCATAATGTAAAAAAAAAAAAAGAGAGTCAACTAGCAGCCTGTAAGAAAAGAAAACTGTTTTCAGGTCAGAAAGAGAAAGGTAGACTGTGATTTACTTGTGATATGTTACATGTTACTTGTATTATTATTACAGACACATGTCCTTTTAAGCAACATTTGAATGTGACTTAACATGTGAATTATATGTCACATAGTTTTATCACACTTTATCTAACTTTATATTTTGTATCAAAGTTCTTAATCCGTAAATGCAGTGTACAGTGTAGGATATAGTAGCATAAGGAATATAGTATTCAAGTAGTCTCAAGTACAAGTGGCCTATCTCACTTTGAGTTTCTTTTCACTGGCTGGTTCAGTGAGCAGCTCATGTCAGAGAAGCAGAGGAAAAAAACCTCCTCAATACTTCCTTAATACAATACAGTATGTTGAAAAAACCCCAAGTGCATTTACTCAACTAATAACTTACAGTTATGAGGTACAGTACCTCATGTACTTTAATATTTCCATTTTATGCAGTTGTATACTACATTTATCTGACAGCTTGTTACTGGGTATGCTACAGGCTAAGGTTTTACACAAAAATATGATGATGATCAACAAATAAAAAGTGATATTATTACTTATATATAATGGATAATTATAGATATTATAGATATATATATATATAGTAAATAAAACAGTCAACACGAGCTCCTCCTTGAACAGATGTTAAGTAAATGTAAGCACTGTACATTGTGCTAATTATACTTACTATACTAC
This sequence comes from Scomber scombrus, assembly GCF_963691925.1. NCBI lineage: Eukaryota > Metazoa > Chordata > Actinopteri > Scombriformes > Scombridae > Scomber > Scomber scombrus. Next base: position 13,391,265 of record NC_084983.1, read on the forward strand.
CACTTTTACTGAAGTACATTTTTGAATGCACAACTTTGAATAGATTATGTTTAGTTTGGTATTAATAACTGAAAGTTCAATCAACATCAATACCAACACTCTCAATTAAACAACGGGTAAAAAAACTACACAGAGGAGACCTCATGACTGAGTTTGCTTAGGGTCCCCAAATCACTAAATCTTCCCCTAGTGACGAGAAAGGCAGACATGTCAAGTGATAACCATCTGCTGGAGTGTTGTATCAGATGGCGGAGCAGAGTGCCGAACAACAGACCTGCTGTACTATATATATATAGTTGGACATCTGGTGGAAAAACACTGATCAGAATCACTCTTAATCTTGCCTCTAAACAAACATCCTGTGGGACATCAAACCAGGAGACACTTGTACTTAAACATTGTTGCGAAATTGTTTTATATTGTTTTAAATAAGTGTTTTCTTGATAAATCAGACAAATTTTACATATGAAGAACTTTCCTATGTGTGTTGAAAACAAATGAGCCTCAGAACTGAAGATCAGGAAGTCTCTCTTTAAACATTAGGGAATTTGTTTCTGTTGATTGTCAGTATGTTTAAAATTCTGCTGTTTGTGTATCAGAAAATAAGTAGTTGCGTCACTTAACTATCATTCAGATGTAATTACGCCTAAAAGACCTGCTTCTGCATCCACAGAGGTCCTTAGAACTGCATTCTTAATACTGACCCCTGCTGGTTAGCTGCAGAGCAACCCATAACTCCATCTACATATACAGTATTTAAGCCAAAAAACAAAGACACAGACACAATCAGTAAAAATATCTTTTGCAAAAGGAAAAAGAAGTGAGTGTTAAAAAGTCGGTGACAGGGTAATGGTGCAGTTACATGAAGATACATACAGTAAAAAAACACACAAAGAGCAAACATTCAAACAAATCAAACCTCTTTATTAAACTCCGTGAATTCTTCAATTTCCAAGAGGAATGCCTGCATAACAAAACATCTCTACATTATCATCAGTGATATAAGAAAGAGCTCTATGCGAACAACCCAGTATACGGGGTGCAGTATATGCGATTGCTGGCAAAGTTCAATTTAAATACATCATGAAATTTTATTTTATGGAAGACGTGAGAGTAAAATAAAATAAATACATTAATGAAGGTAGGAGGAGGAGCTCAAAAATTAAAAGTGGGACTATTTCTCAAGAGAGGCATCAGGAGAGAAGTGCTGAAATGAGCAGGTGTGGGATGTGTGCGAAACTGAGGGATTAACAGGGTACAAAGTGCTGAATTTCTCTTAACAGAAATACTGACTTTTACACAATGATGATATGTTATGGATAAACTTGGGAGAAGTTTAAGTATCTAAATATTAAAATAAACACCCATGATGTATAAGTGGTAATACCATGTAATTCAAAGAATAGACAGTGTTACACAGAGCATGCTGCTTAATCTTCTCTTTTGCATGGAAGTATATTCAAAAGGCACATCTGGTAAAGTATAAAAACTAAAGAAAACAGGAAATGAAATAAATATTCTAAACATACATGGACATTTTGCTTTTAGCAAAATACATACTGCAGTTTGTTTGATGTCCCTCTAACAGAAGACAGAAAAATCCTCAAAAACTTACATACACGCCACACTACAGTACATGCTACAGTAGTTTTACACTGTAATAAGCTTTCTAAAAAAAAAGTATAAAAAATCCAGCCCCATAATTAATCATGACTGTCTTTTCTCTTCGCCCAAGAAACAATACGGCAATACGGTCCTTCTCTCCTCCCTGTCACTCATTAATGCCATTTAGTCCACACTTACCTTTCACCATCTGTCAGAAAACACAGCTGACGGATAAATAGGTAGCACCACGTTATTATTCAAAATAAGGATGATTTAAAATCAACACATTAAACACAAAACAAAAACCTCATAATAATAGAACCACTTGTTGTAAGAGTGACATTTATCAGTTTTGCTGGATTCACAGCTGGAGAAACAAGCTCTGTTTGCCCATTTTCTGCTCCTATGGGGAATATTAAAGCAGTCTTAAGTGGATTGGAGCTGCACTAATGTGCCTCTCTGCAGAGGAGGGAATAAAAAGAGAAGTCAGAGGATTTGGGGGGAATACAGAGGGCTGATACCTCTTTCCTTTCACAGTCTTTCCTCTCTCTTGTTCTTCTTTTCCCCTCAACGTTTCATTTTCCTGTCCAACTGTCCAACTGTCCAATGTTCTTGTTTCCATGACAACTGCAGCATCAGTTTATCTTGGTGGGATTTAGGAAAAAATGGATGTGGCAGTCTGTATGTGTGTGCTTGATGTTATATGTTAAAATGTGATATTTACAATTTCAGTTGTCTTCATGTGTGCTTGTGTATGCATGTATCACTGCATTTGCCAATGTTTCTAAGTAAGGATTCTTTCTTCATTCTCTGTTTCGTTTCTCCGCATTCACATCTCTCTAGACAAAGGCCTCAGGGATGTCTGAGCCATTGATCTTGATGTAGATCTTAGCGTCATCGTCCTTCTGCTCCTTCTCTTTGTAGAGTGTCTGTCTGTAGTAGATCAGGTAGAGAGGCAGCAAGAAGCCCAGCATACTGAGACCGAAGAGTCCGATATTGACCTGGAGGACAAAATCATAATTAGTGAACTTGAGAGATTCATTTGTGTGTCTGTGTTTGTTTTTGAGTGTGTGTGTGAGTGTTTTCATACCCAGAATGGGTCTCCCTCCAGGGGTCCCATCATAGCCATGAACAAGGGTTGCTGCAGCAGAGCAAAGACAGCACTGACCAGAGACTGCATGCCTGTTAGACTGCCAAACTGGGAGGAGGGATACCTGGAGAAACAGAAGAGCTAGAATTAGTTTTTCAGTTTGAACCTGCATCCACCTACAGAGGACCAAGTTGGTGTGAATGTGTGTGTAGTGAGTTTAGAGGTACAGTAGAACTTACACAGCAGCATAGAGGCCACCAACAGCAGAGTGGATGAATCCTCTCACCACGGTGTGTAGGACAAATGATACAATCTAAGGAAAGATAGAGTAGATCCATATGAATCAGACGACTGTAAACAGAAGTTGATAAAGAATTAAGAATTATGACAGTAAAGCAGTAAAGACCTTTACCCTATGTTATGACCTGGCTCGAATGGCCGCAACAAAAAGGGAAACCCACCATGAAACTTTTAAACCATTTAATGTAGCCAATTAAACCAAATTAAAGCCAAATAAAAGGTTTATCAAAATATTTAAGGCATGGAGTGTGAATATCAGTAGTGTCAATGGTGTATGGTGAGCATGAGTGTGTCATTCTATCACACTGGAAAGTTGATATTGCAATTATACACAAAGATGACGTTAACCATGTTGGCTTTTACGTAACTGATGGTCAACAGCCCGTAAAAAGAGGCTAATCATTAACTTTGTAAGACAAAAATCATTGTAAAGACACACTGATGACTTTGCTAGCAAGTCAGGTGTTTCCCTCAAGTACTTTGAAGGCCTGTGTGTGTATCTGAAGTGGACGGCTCACCTGCAGGGGAAGATTAGGCACAAGGCAAGTGACCCCAAATCCCACTAAAAGGACGTTTGTGAGGACAAATGCTCGCAGGGCATTGGTCACCTTCTGGATCTTTTTGTCTCTGCGCTTCTTCTTTGGCTCATCCCTAGTGGTTAAAAGCAGAAAGTTGGTCAGATTATCCCATACTGACATCACTGTATCTCACTATGAAGGTTAATTTCTCAGTTCTATTCATCACACTGGCAACTAAACATAACAATAGTGTCTGTATGGAAAGGGGTTAAGGCGTCCTATGTACAGCTCAAACTGGACTCACTTGCTGCAGGGATCCTTTGCTTCCTCGCCGTCATCACAGTCCTTCAGCTTCCAGTCCATAATCTGACCAATCACGGGAGTAGTCATCAGGCAAAGCAGCTGCAGCATACCGAAGATGGAGGAGTACAGGCTCACTGAGAGAGGGATCAGAACGAGGACAGGAAGGTGATAAAAAAGGACAAGAATATTAGAAATTGAGAAAAAATAAGAAGAGGCTTGTGGGTTTTACATGGAAGGTTGAAGAGACTACAATGATGGACAGTTCAGGGCCTTTCTACCTGGTTAATGACTATGATGGTACAGTTAATTATTAATCCTAGAGGGTAGTAAAGACATAGTGAGTGAAACAACAATGGATATGGGAAAAAATGTCTGAGTCAATATGAGGCCATTGGGAGGCGATTTATGGTCAGGTAAGTAATAACAAATGAAATGTGAAACAGCTCATGTGACAGGTACATTTTGCTGATGCTGAGGGCAAAGTTAGTTAATGAGTACAACACATTGTGGTCTTGTGGTTTCAGTTGAAAGCTGAATGACAGCTGAAGGACTGCAGTATTGACATGGACAACAGTCAAGGTGAAATCACAAAATAACTATGAATAGCTACGAAAAAGCCAGAGATTAGAGGTAGTGGATATAATGCATTATTAGATTGTGATGGCAAACCTTTACAAGGCTAGAGGTTAAATTCTAATTGTAGTCAGCTTGAAAGTCAGCAGTCTAATGCTTCAGTAATCTACTGATACAATTGTAGAGTATAGTCTTACCCACTTCCATTCTCTCCACTGAAAAATTAAATTAAAACCAAGTAAGTTCATGAATCCAAATGCTTGTGCAGAAGTCATTCTGATTCTCAAGTTTTCATGTCTTACAAACACAGACAGAAACATATTCAGAACAAAATGCAGTGCCAAATACCTTTGTTGAGGTCTCCATCACTGAGCGCCTCCAGGACGCTGTTCATGGCCCCCATGTAGAACAGGAGACGCAGCTGAGTGACAGACATGGTCACCAGACTGAGCATGAAAACGGTGCTGGAGATAGTTTTCAAGAATGACTGGGCTGCAGAGAAGAACAGAAATGAGAGAAATAAATGATGTGCCTGTGTGTGAGTGTGCATGAGTGAGAAGCAGAAAAATAGAAAGGGGTAAAACTTCTAACAACATCCCAACTATGATTTCATATATAGAGCTTTTGGATGCTGCCTTCTTACACTCTTCTTTTGGTTTGCAGTCCATTTCCAGGTCCATGGTGGAGAGGCAGAGCTTGTGTCCATCTTTAGTAGCTAGCTCCTTCTGCTCCAGGCTGTTGCCCCCACTGAGGCGTTGGCCCACTAAGGTCACTTGGCGGTAGAACTGCTTTCCTGTGATTTTGTGGTCAAAGCCCAGCCAGTTGAACTTAATCTTCACACTGAGAAATCAGAGGTGAGCGGGATGAAAGAAGGAGGGGGGGATGTTAAGTTAATATCATAACTAAATACATTTCTATGGTTGCATTTGCCATTCATGTTTAAAAGGAAGATGATCACTTCCTGGAGTGGTAATGTTCAGATCATACAAGTCCTGCAGTCATCTGTCTAGCAGAAACATTTACTGCTGAACAAGCAAGTCCAAAGTGTGGCCTTAATTAACAAGGAATTACCAGGAGGAGGGAGGAGTTTAATTGACGAGCAGGATCATCAGCAGACAGACTTTGACCTGGAATTTCACCTGATGTTACATGGCATAATTTTTGCACACATTACATAAAAGTGTCAGTGGGGAAGACTAAGTAATGTACTTTGGAACATACAAGTGACTGCTATTACTTCATTAGGACATAAAATTTTATTTCTAAAGTCATAAAAGGTCCTAAACTTATTTGCAATCATATTATCAGTGACTCAACTCTTGTTTACAAGTCAGCATGTGCGTGTGGGACGTTAGTTGTGCGTATCTGTGGTACTCACGTGTAGTCCATGTCATCTGGTCCTGGGAATGGTTCCAGTGGCCAGTTGAAGAAGCAGTTTAAGAAAACCAGTCCGGCACAAGCAGCCCACACCACCAGAATAGTGATGAAAGGTATGCCAACGTCATAGATCACCTGTGCACAAAACAGTATGACAAGTAAATACAAAATAGAAACACCAGAAATCAATCAGAAGAATGCATAGCCCTGCCAACGCTGCACAATCTTCTGAATTTGTTGGTTAATAATAGAACATGTTTTAGATCTGCTTCTGCATCAAAATAAATTGTGGAAGCCATGATGTTTGGAAAAGACCTAAATGGTGAATTGTGTAACATTTTAAGTAGCTGACTGGCAAAAATAATCATATTGCCATAATGTTGTTTATATTCCTAAAAAGTTTGCAGGGTGTTTCTGAGTTAATATGCAAGACTGAATATGGTTGCAATTGCACTTTGTATTTAAGATGTCTTTGGCTATTTATGTAAAACAGAGAGATTTGACAGAGAAATTGTAGGCATGGCAGATTACATCATGAGAGTAGGAAAAAAACATCCTTGTTGCTTGATGTGTGTATGTGGAGGGATTCCCTGTTTGTTACCTTGACACCAGGGAAGGTGACAGCAGAGGAGGCGTAGGAGCCGATCATCAGGGCGATGAAGGTGGAACGGAGGTCCCCAAACATGGTAGGCAGCTAGAGAGAAATAGGGTCAAATAGTAATTAGCATTTGAGTTAATCACATCATTACAATTACTTTTTTAAAATCCTTTTAAAAAGTTTCTTGTGCTAGCCTGTATTTTTTTAATATAAATATAACAAGATTTTTTATATATAGTCATTTTAAATGTAAGTATAAAGATTAAAACATCCACTGCTCAGATCAGGGTGATCTCAGCTGCAGTAGTTGCTCTAAGCTTGAGGCCGAGGACAGATTGGGGACGCTATGAGGATGGTGCCCACAGACAGTCGGGTCAGAATGAACAGTGTGAACCAATTAGCGAGCAGACATGCCTCTCCACACAGAACACCAGAGACAATGGATCACAACAAAGTGACATGGAACGCCAGTAAAAGCAATATCAAACAGCATCATGTAACACACACAGCTGTCCAACACACGACAAATGCAGCGCTGACAAATTCCTATATAGCTGCAACAGTCAGAAAGGGGGTGATTGAGGTGAGGTGGCATTCAAGGACAAAAGAGATGCATGGAAGATAGAGGATGGGGATAGTTCATTGTCTACCTCTTTTACATACTTTACTCCCCTTTGAGAAAAGAGACAAGAGAGTTGGGAGAAAAAACAGGCGACAGTGGGTGGCAAAACATCCAAATACAAAGGCATTCACAAGCTGTCCTGTTTTCAAGAGACTGAACAACAACAAGCACATTCAATTACATAAGACTGGGGAAGCAGAGGAAGAGGTATGTGCTTGTGTTTCTCTGTGTATAATAAATGGAGAAAGCATGCACCCAATTTTCAGTATTTCCTGGCAAAATCTTTAGGAGTATTTGGAAAACTGTTCTAATACATTATTAAACATTACAGATTAATTAGCAGCTGGATGAACCTGGAGGAGAAACGTGACCTGACAACTGATATTGGCGTGAAGCCAGTGGAGGCCACTGAGTATTACCCAACACCCCTCAGCCTAGAGTAAATGCCTGTAGGTCTGAGGTGGAGCCATGATCAAGAAGTCAAGGAGCAGCATATAGTGTAATGATTAACCCAGCACCAAGGCTTTTAAGTGTAGTATATCGCACTGTGAAGGAGATGTTGTGAGGGGGCGCTTTACAGGAAAAATGTGGTTTAATGCACAAACTTATAGGCCTGAAGCCTATAAGAGAAGAACAAACAAAGCCCTAAATTGTGATTTTATTACACCTCTGACATTCAGGCCAGTGGCAGCAACTAATGAGAGATTTAGGTAGAAGCAACATCGGAGATGTATGTTGTGCTAAGAGTCCATGGTGGAATAGAAAAGAGGGCATTTTATTGGAAGATTTACTGGATCAGAGCCTCTCTCTCCCTTCTGCTGTGAGCAGCATCACCATGGTACAGCCCTGAGCTCCTGTGTGATTCACCGTAGGCTCAGCTGATGACAAGGGGAGGAGACAGGAGGATGAAGAATGGTAATGAAAGAATGCAGAGGAATGGTGAGGGGTTGACCCTGTGAACTCTGTAAATCCTAAAGGGCAACACTTGTTTTTCTGTCTCTGTGTATCTGTGTAGCTCTGCACAGTAATCCTAAAGGGCAAAACCAGTACCAAAACCAAAAAGAAAAAAAAAATGGCAGAAGGATCATGAGGTTTTCATGATAATGCCTGTAACTGTTGTTCTGTCTTATTAGCTGGACACACATTGTGAAGCTGCCATTTAGAGCTGTAGCTCTTCTGTGTTTTGAGAGCATGAGAAGATGTATTGCTTTGTGAACATTAGATTCAAATATTAATTTATGTAAACAGTGTCTATTTCTGCATTTACATGAAGGGCATATGTTTGTGTGCATGTGTGAGAGAGATAAAGCCCAACAGTCTCTGTGATGTTCACGCTGAGGCACAATAATAGATGCAGTGCAAAGTGATAATGAACCGTTATTTTCTCTCTCTTCTCTTTCCAATCAACCCCCCTCCACTATCCAAAGGTGAGCCCTGTTGTCCGCAGGAGCAACACCCCCCCCCCAGACAAGAGGAGGGGCGGGAGAGAGTGTGAACAGGAGGGAACATTACAAAGCACACGCAACCATCAATGCACTTACTGTGAGAGAGGTGAAGGTCATGCACATGCCACCGAAGCCGTTGAAAGTCAAGGCAATGAAGATAAGGACAGAGAGTTCTGCAAATGACACATATGTTAGCTTGTGAAGTCTGTCGACTACCAAACTACTGTAGGTCATTTCAAATGTGGTGCAAAAAGGGTTACATGAATATGTATCTTAAAGCAGACTCACCATTTGGTTTGTAGGCTCCATAAGCAATCATTAGACATGACAATCCAAAGCATGTGCTGAAAATAGAAAATCATGTCAAACACATCTGATGACAATTTAAGTTTTTTTTACTACTTCTTAAAGGATTGTTTCACCCATATTAAAAAAAACAACATAAGTCTCTAGCCATGCATTTGTTTTGAGATATCCATATTGTATATCTTGGTTGTTCTGGATAATCTTCCTGCTCACCTGCCTAGCAGTCGTAGATTGCGAGGCCCGTATTTATCCATGACAATCCCCAGTGGCAGAGTGATGGCTGATAGCAGGAACGAGCCCACTGTGAAAGCCAGGTTCAGCATTTCATCCTGCTCCTTACAGATCAGCCAGCCGTTCATCCTCAGGGGCTCATCCATAGGAACCAGGGGCCTCATCTCCACACCATCTCCCAGACCCACTACACCACCTTCACTTTCATAATAGTCGGCATACTCGTCAGGCGTTGGCGTTGCCAGGGAATGGGATAGATTGTAGCTGGAGCTGTTACCTAAATCTTTTAATAAAAGAAGAAAAAACACTTGAGTCTTCAAAGCATTTTGCAGTAGTCACGTTTTTACTGTTTGGTTTGGCACCTGAGGTGGAGTGGTGTGAATACTCATATGGCTGTGCAAAGTTGAGTTCAACCGAGTGCTCCTGTTCATTGTTTAGTGTATAGGGAGGTTAAGGCCTCTTGTCATTCAGATTAAATTTGATGGTGGCAGTTCTGTTTATTCACAGGACCATGATACATTAACACGTAGTGGCCACATGTGCAATGAACACGTGCAGAGTTAGGTGTGAGGGAAATATCAAACTGAAAATAACATTATACCAACACTGATAGAAGGAAAACAAACAAAACTTTTTCTATCTATAGAGTTTATACCCATAGTAAGATTATAATGTCTCAAGCTCTCTTTACTGAAAAGTAATTTTAATTTTATTTCTAGTAAGTTAAAACATGACATGACATAACATAAAACATGATAAACTTGCATCAGCAATAACTTCCCATTATCATCAGAACCTGTGAGTAGATAATGTGAAAGGTACAAAAGTCTAAGTGAGGGAGCGAGGTGAGCAGCAGGCTGGAAACTAATTGTTCTGCAGCCTCAGCTGATATTATCTTTTTTATACTCCCTTACACGCCAATGACATCAGCTTCCCAATGTCTTTGAAGTCACGGGAGACAAGCATGTGTGTGGAGCAGGTGGTTGACAGACCACACATGCACATAAAACCTGGCGTGTTCAAACATGTGCTCCAAGAAGATTTGAGATTTGATTAAGTAGTAAATGTGTGGTTGTCTGTGACTTTCAACAGCGGACGCATGTTTTACAATATGAAAAGCAGGGAGTGCTCTCTTTCTGTTCCATAATATTCTGTGCAATTTAATAGACAAAATAACGTGATATGAGGAGAAATATACAACAATTCTTATTCATATAAATTCCATGGACATTGTGCTTTGTTCAATTGTTCTGAAAAATAATTGAAAACTTTCACACTCATGGAAAAAAACATAATTTATTTTTCTGCAAACCTGTCCATATAAAATCAAGATACAACCTTTCCCTGCACATCTCCAAAAGCCAAATCTACATTGCACCATCATCACTTTGCTTTCAGTCCTTTGCTCCCTCCCTGCCATTATCAACCGACTTTAAACTTCCATATTACCAGTAATAAAATCCTGATGTGGATCTCTCTGTCCCTCTTTCACATGTCACATGCCTAAAAAGAGCTGAGTTGGAGATGCCAACCTCAGCTTGTTACATAATCACAAAATAGGTAAGACAGCTGGATCATGGCTCCAGGAAGTCACCTACAGTCGTTGATGCTTGACAGCTACTTCAGTGCTGAGTCTGCATCTGTGCAAACACTTGCTGGAAAACCGCAATTCAGTTGAAACATTTTTAGGATCCCATAAAATGTGTGCAGTTTGTTAATTCAAGGCTTGTGCTGCAGTGTGACGTTTAAGATTAAACAAACTGTCAGTTGCATCACTTGAGTTTGGATGATGTTGAAAGATTCTGTAAATAGACATTAATAGTAGGACGGTGCTTAGTGCCACTCAAAGTTTGAACTACATTTTCCTATAAATCACCTGTCAGTTAAATCAATTGTCTGAAAACACAGGGAGAGACAACAGCTGCTAATGAGATAGAAGAACTGAATTTGGCCAATAGTCTGGTAACTGTGTGATCAGCAGTGTTCACCACTACCAGGACACAGGGCATGACAAAGTGTCACCCGAGGTCCAAAGAATAAGTCTGGCCTGATACCTCTGTCACATTTCCTTTTGCGTCCTCTCTTCTAAAAAGACCTGACTGAAGGCATTGTGTGCATCAATTCTACCTCCTTTGTACTTAAAAACACAAAGCACCTCTCTTATTTTGGTCAAAATGTAGGAAGAGGAGGAAGAGAAAAACAACTTCAGAGAGTGTTATCATTATCTGCTTTGAATTTGGAAAGATGCAAGCTTGCAGAAACCTCCTCTGTTGTCAAGGACAGATAATCCATAATTGCTTTAAATGTTTCCCCTCAATCAGCTTGCTGCCATGTCTTCACTTTAGCTGTAACCACTGTAAATTAAAACATTCTAAAGGGCAGATAGAATGAGATACTCTTTCAAGTTTATGAGACACCGGAGCCTTTTACTTTGGGCCATTGTGCCTACCTGCAACTCTTTTTCTAATTCAACTGATCAGGTTAAATCTCCTGAGTCCCTAAAAGCCACTCATGACCTATTCACAGAAAAACACAAAAGAGTAACAAAAAAAACCCACAAAAAAAATCCAGGGTTGATTTACATCTCTTGAATAAAACCAGTTTCTTCCTTCACTTCCACTCATAAAGGCACTTACTGACAAGGCATCCCTCTCCCCTATTCTTCATTTTAACAGCTCAGTGTAATGTATTTCAGGAGGAAAGAATATCTCCCTAGTTCTTCACTATAACCTCATGAACGCATATGCTCATATGGTGTCCTGAATAGTCAGTTTGATTATGATCAAGGAATATTAGGGCAAAGGTGTGGAGGTACATAATGGAACATTGGCATATATAATTTGAGAATTAGGAACTGAAAATGAAGATTGTTAGTTTAAAATCCCTTTGTCGACACAGAAATGTAACAGTTGTGACTCACCCTCCTCGTTGCAGAGATAAGAGTAGAAGCCTTCTGACTTGAGCATGATTAGGAGAGATCCCCATCCCAACAGCACGGCGGAGAAAAGCAGATTCTCAATGATAGAAGTCACTGCCATCCACCAGCGCCTGGCATACGCTGAGGCCACGGTCGGAGGCATGGTTGAGGGAAAGAATTGAGAGGTAGAGAAGAAGTGAAGAACTAGCAAAGAGGAAAGAAAAGAGAGCCAACTGGTAGCGCAGAGAGAGAGAGCCTCAGGATGAAGGATCGCTGGTCACTTATCTGTGAAGAGAAAGGCAGAAGAGGAAGGGGAGGTTTTTATAGTTCAGCCTATCACTGAGGTGATCACTGAAGGATAGGAAGGTGCAGTTTTTAAAAGATCACAAGATAAAAACACTTGAACTTAGCTGAAGATAACTGGCTGCACCATGTGAAATAAAGTTAAAAAAGAATCTGTGAATTACACATCATGCTCTGTTTGTTTCTCATGGTTTTTATTGATTGAAAGTGTCCCTTTTATTCAAACACAAAGGAGAGGTAAGGGCAGCCAATCTGAGGAAGTACACTAACCAATAGTAACAACGAATGGCAAATTATTAACTCTCCCGCCAGTGCAAAGATCATCACATCACTCTGCTGCTAGGACAAAGATCTGACATCACATAACGGGCACTATTAACAGAAAAAGCATCCACAGTGGCATCACACAGTCTTTGCTGTTCATTGGAAAATGCAAACTGGTCCAAACTGGACTCAAGAGAGAAAAATGGGGCGCTCTCACTGCTCCCTCAGCCCTAGATCCCCCCCCCCCCCCCCCCCCCAACTCTCTCTGCCCCCTTCTCTCCTACGCAGCCCCTAAATGTCCTCACAGGCCCATCCAACCGCAACTTTTCCCTGCAATTACTGTGGTGCATCCAAAACATGAGACAAACAATAAGCAAATCAGCTCACACAGCCTCTGTCTATCTCTTTCTCTCTCGCTCTCTCTCTCTCACACACACACATATTCTGTAAATCCACACACACTCAGTCTGTTTAATCAGTAAGATAAATGTAGGCATATTTGCAGATCTCATAGAAAATAAGTAAACAATGGAATGTTTCAGAAATAGAGCCTGTTTCTATAGGTTTATCATTTTTCCTAGAAAAAAAAAGAAAAAAAGAAATCTGTGCTCATTATTAATTCATTTTTCTTCATTACCAATTACTGGCATATAACCTGACTAGACAAATGACAAACTTTCTTACCTCTCCGGGCGTGAAGCAGCACAATCCAGTTACAAACTTCCTGATGTACTGTGGTTGGCTTTAAGTGACCACTTATCTGTGGTAAGCCACATTTATATACTCACACCCACAGGACGCCCTCTACTGACCATTGGCTGACTGATATGTGCACCTCACCCAACCAGCAGTCAGCAACATTGCACACAGGCATATCGCATTGTTTCTGTAACATGAGTTTGACATTTTTGAATAAATGTGTGGTGCTGTAGACAGAGTTTTTCTAAATTGTGATTTAGTGGTACAGCTGTAGGCCTATTAGCAAAAATAAGACATACTAGGTTGATTTTATCAGTCATTGTGCAATGGGAAGTCCTGAAAGAGCTTGAACCGAGTTAGTGGAAAGGATTAATCAAGCTAAACAAAGTGGGGTTGAAAACATAATGGATTCCTGCAGATAAGGATGCGTTACTATCAACCGTTTACTCTAAACTGTCTGGATCAATAACATGCATTGACAGAGAGCAGGAGTCACATTGGAGCTATGACTCTCCTGTTTCAGTTGTTGCATAAACTGCTTAAAAACAAAATAACTTTTTACTGGGATACTCTTACACTGCTGAGGTTTAGATGTTAAAATAATTGATTTATGCTACTATTCTAACTCATTGTACCCTAAAATAACTTACACAAGTCCCCAAAAGCATGTAAAAATTCGCAACTGTACACGTCTACTAAAGTGGAAAACATAATTTCTTATTAATTTGCCTGAAATGTAGCTGGTTCGGATTTTACTCACAAAAGATATCTACTAAAATATAATGCATTATTATTTTTTTAACTATCCAGTATTATATAAAATAATCAGAGTTAAAAGGTAACTACATTGCACTAATAATACAGCTCTTTTACTCTTCATTTTTAAGTAAAAATTTGAGTGCAAGACTTTTACAGTACTTTTACTGTGCGGTAATAATAGTTTTATTATCAATAGTCTATAGTTAATACCTTTAGAAGAAAAGGTTTTGAGTACCTCTACTAGTGCTAATACCAAAATTCTCAGTTAAAGAAAGGGTGAAAAAAGGTAAGACAGTATTTGCCTGGGGCCCCAAATCACTCAATTTGCTCCTGTGTTGAAGTTTGGAGTTTTGGTCACTAATGTGAGACAACGATTGTTATTGAAATGTGCTAGTCATTTCTCATTATCTTGCACAGCAAGGCATCCTTGATGCCGCAGTGAAGTGATGGCAATGTGCTTGCTGATTGTCCCATTTGGCAGGGGTGGCTTGTAGCATAAGGCACATAGTTTTGTTCTACTCCCCCTTTTTCAGGTTTGCTTGTACAAAGCTTTTGGAAATACACTCTTGTTCAAGGTTTTCCCTTTCCGCCCCCATTTTCAAAGCCTTACTACTGTTCAAACTTGATGTGCTACCTCGGCCAATGCCACCATGCCTTTTTTCTGGAAGACTGAGTGCACTTCATTTTAGTGTGAATTCACTTTTTAAGTTCTTGGACTGGAAGTGACATTACTGCACTTTATTGCACTCCAGTCTAAATCTATTGGAGCTTCGATCTAAAATCTCGCTTAGGGCACCAACATAATCGGGGCTGGCCTTGCCATTTGGTGTCATGGATATAGCCAAAAGTAATGCAACAGGCACATTTACCCAAACAAAGTTGAGTTTTAAGTGTTGGTCTTGGGCCTTAAAAATTTATCTGTTTGAAGTGTTTTTAGTGTTTGTTTGTTTAAAAGCAGCAAAACTGAGTCAAAACCTGTTTAGTTGGTTGGAGACAACTTGTAGTACATTAGCACTATGCTCCACTGACCTGTGATCAATATGCAAATCAATCACTGAGTGACCAACAGTAAACCTATCTAAGTAACAATGATATGGTAATTTGTCCTGTTACTGTGATCAATGTCTCAGAATAAAGGAAAAAACAACCCAGTTAGGAATTCAAATTTTCCTTTAATCTGGCATCCTATAAAATCATTCACAGTGATGGAAAATTTGATCGATCAATCCTAGATTAACCAATCAGACTGTGAGAGTATCAATCATTAACAGATTATATGTTGGTGATACCACAAGGAGATGTAACACTATCTTTCCTGATTTAACAGTTATTTACAAACTCATTATACTTACTCACTAGTGTGGTGTTTTATTTTCTACACTTTAAATTGTTATTGATCTGATCTATCTACCTATACAGCATATGGGATACCATAGATCTTCAAGACAGAATTTAGTCAGCTGAGATATAATTGAATTAAAACAATGCATTACTGTAAAATATTTAACTTTTAAATTCTCCATGGGACGCTTAAGTTAAACATGCAGAATAGTTAAATGCAGGACTGCACACAATAAAAAAATTGGATTTCTTGGAATCTTTTTATTTTCAAATTGAATTAACACCAGTGTTGGGTAAATCTAGCACATGATAGAAAAATGATATATCACAGTGAACATAACTGCTAAAACACAAATATCCCAAAAAAAGCTGAATGAAACCGGAAAATTCGTAACCGGAATCAAATAGTTGGTATAGCAGTGGTTTGCAAAGCCGGCCAGACAAATCACAGCAAACACAGTGCAACATGCCAAAAAACGAGCAGAAAAAAAACAATTCACAAATATAAAATCACTCTTTAAGTCAGAGGAAATAAAATAACTTTGATAACTTTATACATGATTGTACAACTTTTGATATACAGTATTTGGACTGGCAGTGATTTTTGCCCCCTTTTTTCAAGTGTATTAACAACCACAACACAGACAATCCATATTGGAGTCCTTTCATTAGTGCAGCCCACCTGTAGCCATAAGACCAAGTGCCAATAAAAGCAGCAGAGTCTTTATGGAGCCTTCAGGTCCTGGTGCTGCAGAAGGAAAGATGACAAGGTAAGGCAATGGAAAAGAAAGTCAGAGACAGGAGGAAAGAGACATGATAACCTTTTACACCAGTGACATACTATTCAATTTTTTTTTTTTGCTATCAAAACTGTCCTTAAATTTACAACCTGAGTCATTACCTCACCATAGTGTTTTCGCCACATAATTGAAATAATGTGACCTATCATTTAGTGATGCATTCAATGTTGCAGTTTTACCCAAACAACTTCGATTTATTACTGTATGTTATACATTTTATATGTTTTATTATATATTTTATTGTCTAATAAGGGGTTTATAACAGTACCACAATGTCTCTTGAAATTTGATTTTATCCATATCAAGTTCATATGATCAAGAATTTATATGTTCTACATTATATATTTAAACAATGACACAGCTCTAAAGGAATGCCTAACCTAAAAACATGTTTTTCTGCTATATCCAATAAATTCACCTAAGCAAGGATAGATAACATTTAACAAAACATCCATTGCATAACAGCAAAGACAGAGAAATTCCAATACTTGCTATCCAATTTTTGACCTGTAATGACTTAGAAGAGAGAAATGAATGGTATGCTATGGCCGTGACCAAACCAAATTAAGCTATTTGTTTACCACTGATCTTTACTACAAATCACTCCTATTTTACACCACAGCAACAAACCATGCTACATATGAATTTGGATATACTGTATTGTGTCTACATTTTCAGGCATCCATTTGTTTCTAATCATTTCTACATGATATGGAAGTGTATTAGCACACTCTTGAAACAAGTATGAGTTGTGAATTCTATCATAGTGAATATCAAGTCTACATTCATTTTTGTCAGTATTACATTTATCGGTTATTAATAATTTTTGTAAGAGTAATGCATCACAGATATTTGAATGTATAATATCTATATAATAATAATATATAACATGTAATATCTCCCTTAATGTCAATTGAAGTAAATATGCGAAGTAAAAAAGTAAATTTGTCATTTAGATTTAATGTGATGTAACGTTCATGTGACAGGCATATCTAAAAATACAGAGTGCCAAAATGAACAAAATACTTCTTGACTCTGGCTGTGAGGTTTTGCAATAATGTATGAGTCATTTTTTTCAGTGACGAAACAAATCTTACCATGTGAAGAGATTTCTGGAACTGGAAAAGAGCAAAAGTTACATGTAAGAAAAATCCTCTTCAGTAACTTCGTCCCGTATATGAATGCAATTGTGAAACTGACATACATCATCAATTGCTTGCACGTACACACCTTTGATAGTGAAAGTGGTCTCCATGCCAGCACGGATGTGGTCGGTCACGTGACAGTGGAGGAACCAAGTCCCTGGGTTTCCGGCCACCATCTCCACAGTCTGGAAAGTCCCGGGGAAGAGGTCAAAGACGTCTGCACGGAGCACGCGGTCCGTCTGGCATATACGCAGAGCACATACAGTACAAGAGACACAGGGTGCAGAGGGAAACAGAGGTTTTTAATGTACCATGCCCAAAATAATATTTTTTATTATTTGATTTAAATCAAATAGATCAATTCTACACTGTGTGACCATGGAAGGATGGAGTACTTTCTGTGTTCCAAATCCACTTCCTGATAAGACCTGTATTATCTGTATATAGATCATTTGCCTGGTACTGTTCTATTTCTAAATAAAATGAGACTTTATTAGTGATGGTGAGACTTACCTTGTAGGTAAAAGTCTCAGCGTGGAAGTGAACGGTGTGCATGTCCACTTCATTGCCCATGCCGAGTAGGTACCAATCAACTTTCTGGCGCTGCGTCATCACCAGTCCATGGAGATTACCATACAGTCTACCATTAATCCCTTCAACAGACATTCACGCATATACTCATTGTAAACATAATTAAATGAAAAAACATAAAAACCACTTATTAAACATTAATGAGAATCAATGATTCCAAAACTGAATTGAATTTAGTTGATCTTACATTTATCGTATTCATTCCTGTGCTGAGGGGGAGCAGTTTGATTTTAAGCGGTGGTTCCAAATGAGAACAAAATGTTGTGTCTGCAGTATATGTGATCATACATCTGTGTAATTGAGTAATTACAGGATTATACACTCCTGCATTGGAGCTTGGCATTGTGTTTTAGTTAGAGGGCATCATCATCATTATTATAGTTATTGCTGCTATTTTTAAAAGAATATACTTCATTCACTATTTTGTTTAATTTTTGTGTTATAGAAAATGTACAGGTTTGAGTTTGCAGATGTTAGATTTTATATTATATTTTCATGTTGTTTATTATGTTTTATGTATCTTACGTTTGTGTGTATGTTTGTTCCATATTTCAAGGCCAATTTCCCCTTGGTGACAGGAAATTTAAGCAGATGCCATTGAAGTTCTACTTTCCAGATGTTCCAAGTATTGGATAAATGAAAATTTTGACCTGATGATGGCGCCAGATGAAACATTTAACAGTTCAGGGGGACATGAATGTTTGTACCAAATTTCAAAGCAATCCATCAAGTTAAAGTCTTTCTTGGATAAGAGTGTTTTACTCTCTGCGCCTCTTCTTATCTCTTACCATGCATCATGTTACTCTCCTCAAACTCCTCATCACGGATGACGTTACCAGGGTCGACGCCGAGGTATGTTTTGATGTTGTCGTCTAAGTACCAGGACTGGTTTTCATCATGCACCATAAAAAGTAGAGCAAACTCCTTCTCCACGTCATTCCTCTGTCTGTCAGGCCCCTCACCTTGCAGAGTCCCGGGTCTGCACACCACCAGTGGCCCCAGAAGACCACTGTATAGATCCTGAACATAAACAAATGAACCTGCTCTGTCACAAACATGTAATAACTCAACTCCTATTTTAACATGCAAGTTAATCAAAATCATATTCTGTTTGCATGCAATGTGCATTGTCTGCTTCCATGTGACTTTTACTGTATACAGGCAACATGTACTGTACCTTAATGAAATCTACACGGGAATAGTAGGCATAGGAGATGCAGTTAGGATCTGAGACTCCTGGACCAGAGCTTTTAGGAACATTCCACGCCAACTCGATTATTTTGCCTGAAGGGAAAAGGATACGCACAGATAGACAAATATCAAACAATCTGCTTCTGAAAAAAAGGCCATTGTTTTGCAGCTCTATCCCTTTTTGAGAAAACACAAGCGACATCATGCATTTTATTTAATCTATTTATTGATATAATATATATTTTTCACCAGGTTTGGCAGGAATGTGCGCACTGCCAGCCTTTACTCCGTGTGCATTAATTGAGTATGGACGGCTGGCTTTGTTCTTGAATGTGATCACGATCTGCTCTCCAACTTCTGCTTTGATTATTGGTCCTACAGGAGAAAAGAAAACTCATGCATGAGTGGATGTATTCATGAAAAAAATTCAGCCTTTTCTTGATCAAAAATAATATTAAGAACTGCTAGGCTTACCCATAATTCCCAGGTGTTGTTGGTTTTCCTGCCGTTTCTTCTGAACACTGAAGGTGTCATCAGTGTATTCTCTATACACCACCTTCTTATAGCGTGAGCCGATTCTGTTCTCCCCTTTCTCCACAAAATCATTGCCTGGACTGAGACACATGTACCAATTTGCTTCTATTAACAACCAGTCATAAGTTATACCACAAATCACAGACTCTAGCACCAGCACTGATACACATCATCCTACAATTATCTTGCTCACACACCTGTTCTCTAATGTTCCATGGTTATTCTCCTTCTCCCAGTCTCTGCTAGGTGAAAAGTCCCACTCTATTTCTTCGGCGCTGATAAAATACTGCACAATCTTGGTCGGCTTTGTGTGTATGTGGTTCAACTTGTGTCCCGGGCAGATATTCACTTTGTACTGCTGTCTCATGCCCGCTGAGTAATGGTCTGTTACTCTGCAGCTTACCTCATACAAGCCTGTCAGGAAAATGAGGAGAGGTTAAGGATATGGTCACATGAATGGCTAATTTGTGGCCAGAGGCAGATGCTTCTTGAGAAAGAGCTTTATCCTTGGTGCATTTGCAACTAAAGAACACTGTGGTTGAAAAAAAGAAACCCTAAGCATTTGTAGGGTAGCTCTCTTAACATGCTTTCATACTTTAGTTGGGGGGCTTGCACTTCAAGTTTTTAATTACATCTAGCCATTGTTCTTATTAAATTTAAATTCACTTATTGCCAAATGAATGTAATGTAATGATACTTTGACCATCAAACGAGAAAATGAAAAAACACCCTTGCTTTGTAGCTTGTGTCTTGCAAATGCAGCTGATTTGTTCTGATGATGTGTCTATTTCTTCCTCCAGTGTTGCTCTACAGCCATTTTAGGCCCCATACAGAAACAATATAGCATGCTATTTGAGGAATTCTAGTGAAATATGGTAATTGTTGGACTGTGGTTTACAAATGTCTACATGTAGGGTTGAAACGGGTAGACTGCATATTATCAAAGTTATTGTGTTCTATGCCTGTGGAGTATGTTTGTATACTATCCGAGCAACTAAATATTAAAGTTTACTTCATAATTCTTTATGGTTGCCTCTTTTTCTTTTATTGATCTTTGGACTCTGAGAAACCCAAAAAGAGCAATACAGTATCTTATAAGCAAACTATTTGTGGGAGGTTATGGTAGCATTTGCCATTTGAATGGAAAGCAGGAATTCCACCAATCCAAATAGCTGAGGTCACAGGAATTCACTATACCACAACCCCTCTTACACTGAACTGTATTTATATTTCCCCTTGATGCCTGCAGTGACTGCAGCAAATTTCATGAAACAATATTTTTCTCAACCCAAAACAAAGAAACTTAAAAAGTAGTCTTGATCAAAATTGACAACAATTGACAACTCCCTAAAATATATCTCAGGGTATTGTAGATAACATAAATACTATCCATAGTTTTGACATTTCCTGCACCACTTTGTATTATAGCTACAGATGAGTTATAGATAACACTTCCTGTTGTGTGTGTTGGAGTTAATGTACTGTAAAGTTTGTTTAAGGAAACACACACACAAAGTTATCTAAGCAGGTTTGTAAAAAGACAAAGCCTGGCATACGGACAAACCCTGACAGTGTGTGAGAGAGAATGAAGTGTTGTTTTATGAGTGTGGTAAAGGGTAACATGACTGACCAGGAGTATTTGGTTCCATGGCAACAGTCGTGGTGGTGTGAGGGAACAGGTTGAGGGTGTCTCGCGTTGTTTTCATCTTCTTGAAGGTGTTCCCCTCGAAATAAACACCATGGATGTCCACCTCTGTACCAAGCCCAAAGGTGTACCACCTAACTTTGTCCCCGGCACACATCTCAAGTCCAGGAAGGTTCCCATACATAAGTCCATTTACCGCTGAAATGATGGGAATATTTAAACAGAAAAAAACAGAGACGTAAGAAAATACCAAATACAATATGAGAAGTGTCACTTGAAACATGATGCTAATGTTACAATCAGTATCAATCTAATATAGCTACAATTTTAATCTAATACAAGAAATGAGGTAAAAATGACACTGTGATTACCATGCATCATGTTGCTCTCCTGAAAGTCTTCATTCTCAGGATCTGACATGCTGCTACCAAACTTCTCAATATTCTCTTCCAAATACCAGCTGAAGTTTTCATCCATGACAGAAAACAGAAGGAAGAACTCTTTATTAACACCCTTCTGTTAAAAAAGCACACACAGTCAAAGTATTATTTACACAATGAGAAATTATTACATTTTTTATGAGCTTTTTCACATATCTTTGACCATGCAAATGTCAATTTGGCATCAAAAGTTTAAACTCTTTTCTTGTAGCCATATTTTGTTGTTAAAATCAACTTTCCAATTTATGTTCAGCACAGTGTATTTGTTCTCATTTGAGACATTTTATCTGCACTGGCCAAATTTCCAGACAAGGATTATTAATGTTTCATTTGGTCCTCAATTTCAGTAGTGCTGCAACAATTATTCAATTATCTGACTGAAAATGAATTAATGACATAATTTAATAATTTTAAAGCAAACATTTACCACTCAAAGATTCTTCATAGAGAGGATTTGCTAAATTTCCCTTTGTGAGAAAGTATTTGTTAACCTGCATGCCGTTCTCTCCCAGCGTCCCTTTCTTGCACACAAGCAGAGGTCCCACTAATCCAGAGTTGGTGTCTTTAGCAGCATCAGTGGCAGAGTAATACAAGTAGGGGATACATGGAGAATCAGATGAAGATGGCCCTTCCAGCACCTGCCAGGTGTAGGTGAAATTCTCCCCTGGACCAACGTGAGAGCCAGGCTTGTCGACACCTAGAACATGCACAAAGAACTGCAATTATCAGATCTGGTGCCACTTCGGTCATCCATCCATCTGCATAGATTAGTCAGAGGGATGATATTTCCTCATAACTTAGCTTCTATGTCCAGTGTTTTGGTCTCTTTCAGTGAGCATAAAGTTTCTTTGGGCATTTTTTTCCTACTGAGTTCAATAAATGTGATGAAAGTGTACCTAAGAAGCTTTAATGTAGTGTTACTAACTTGGAAATAGGTAAAATCTTGTTGCTTGACTGTTTAGGTCACCAGTGATGCCACTGATGCAAAACTGAATTATAACTATGTTTGATAACAATAATAGCTTTATTACACATTTTCTTTTTAAATGGCCCAATTACTAATAACAAAGTGTTTGTGATCAATGTCAATGTCAGTCAATGTGTCCACAAAAATCTGATACATTAATGGGATGTATTATGAATTTCAGTTAAATGTAACTGGTAGCTTTCTCACCATCCTCATAGCTGCTTCCCTGGAACCGTTTGTCATAGTGCACGCCGTGAGGCTGAATGCTGTAATTTCCATCAGCCTTATTCATGAATGTCACTCTGAGAGTATCTCCTTCCTCAGCCCTCAGGACTGGACCTGGACAAATGCAGAAGACCAATGTAAGCAGAAAAAAGGTAAAAGGCATGGCACTAGTTTACCAGAGAGTACAAGGTACAAAAGTGTGGCATCTGATTTCACCAAATTTAGAACTTGACGAAAAGATAGGCCTTACCTAAGAGTCCTAAGTGTCCAGAATCAGGTGTTGGTGTCTTTTTGCTGGTGAAGGTACTGTCTGTGTACTCTTTGTATAACACTTTCATGTAACGACCACCGATCCTACCATCCCCTCTGCCAAAAAACACCTCTGAAGCACTGAGAGGAAAGGGTGTTGCAGTGTAGGGAGGAAAAATATGGAGCACAATATATTGTAAGTTGGATTTCATATTAGAGGTAAACTGAACAGAACAACTGGCCAGTCATAGGGTTTTCACTGTGTGGGTTTAGGGAACAATAACAAAGACGAATCAACAACTGAATCAGTATCCACTCTATTTACACTAGACATCACAAAAACTACCTCACCACAGGAATGGCCAGCTCACATGCAGTGTAATCAGCCCCGTTCAGAGGCCATATAAACAGACAAGCAACCCGGTTCAGGTTTTGCAAACCTTAAAGGGATACTTGATGAACATGAAACAGTGATTATCTACTCAGTGATTTAGCTCCTGTATTCCACCTAAGCCTTCAAAACAACTGGGCTTTACAGTATGAGGCTGTATTTTCAGACAGCAGAAAAAAAGCCCCATAATACAAGACTCACAATAATGCAGTTGTGATTATAAAACACAGGGATTACTCTGCATTAGGTGCAGGAGACATTCGTGCAGTTGTAAAGAGATCTGTTATAGATGCGTAATAGATTTTTAGTTTAGGATTAACCGTGACCTTCATCCTGACAGAAATATGAAGATATTTTCTTATAATTTAAGAAACCTAGGCATAATTCAAACTTGACAACAGGATAATTTCACATTTTAAAACCTGAGGTTATATAAAAATGTACAGGTTTAGCAACAATATATGCAGTGAAAATGTCTTTTTTGGTTAGATTTGGACCATACAGAGGGCTAACTCATTGTGTGTTTAGTAGGGTTTTGATTTCAAAAACTTTCTGTTTCCATGTGTTACATAACAGAGAGAAACAAATAATTTGATAAGATGCCCACCTGTTGGGGTCAGTAAGGGATATATTGTTAATGACATCTTTTCCTGTGGGAGCATAGTTCCACTCGACATTCTCTGCTGCCAGGTAGTAATTCCTCACAATGCCACCCGTCCCTGTGGTGCTTGTGTCATTGCCACATGACTTCACGTCATAAAAGGCCTGCATCCCAGCTGGAATAGATGAAGATACACACACACACACGCATGCACGCAGTAGCACGCACGCGCACACGCACACACACACACACGATTCACATGTACAGAGTAAATGCTTGTGATGAAACCTTCTAGCAGTTGTCTCAGTGGCAGAAAATCAACCTGGCAAGTCTAAAGGTTCATATATAATTGTCCATAAATTAATAAATATTCCAGAGCTCAGATAACATGTTCAGCTTCTTTATCTTCTGGCAGTTATCATGTGAAAGAGAGTTCATTTCCAGAGTTCACTTATAGAATTTGTGAAACTAATGTGATTTGTACTGTAAATAAATTTGTAATAAATTCATGTCATTTTTCTTTAAAGAATATGGTGTTATGGAAACCTAATATGATACATAGTATGTCGAGCAAGTATGGTCAATTCAGTTATCTGTTAACTGGACTTTGAACAGACCATAAAATACAGAATAGCAAGCCTTGTTACAAGTGTTTGCTTTGGAAAGGCTTGTTACATTATGCTTTGACAAAATAGCAGTACCTCACAAGAATGCATTCTCGACTGTCAGCAACTCTGCACAACTAGTAAAGTCTCAGGGCAGAGAGGTCAAAGATTACATGGAGGTTAAAGGTCAGGTGCCCTACCTTGCAAGTGGTCATTAACCTGGCATGCCAGCAGCCACTTTCCTCTTGACTTTGGGACCATCTGAGCTGTAACAAACGTGGCTGGGAACAGGCTGAGGACGTCAGTGCGGTGGCCACGGTCTAGCAGTGTATTCCCATGAAAAAAGGCAGAGTGAATGTCCACCTCATTACCCATGCCAAACAAATGCCAGGCCACTGCACGGTGCTGGCATAGCTCAATACCGGGCAGGTTACCAAACATGTACCCATTAATAGCTGTAACACAGAGAAAAGCACAGGCAGATGTTAAAGGGGAGGACAAACAGAACCAGTTCAACCTTTAAACCCTCTTTTATATACACCTTGTTTAAAGAATTAGTAATGTGAGGTTTGATGTGAAGTGGCCTTGTTATGAAAGACTTTAAATAATGTAGTAATAACTCACTAAACATACATTAAAGAATATAGGGGCAACAGGATTTGAAAATTAATCTTTAGATGTATTGATAAAATAAAAGGAGAAGTGAGTAGAATTTAGTGGCATCTAGTGGAACGGACTCGACAGAAATGGAATATGATATTCATAACCATGTTTCAATTAGTGTATAATCACCTGAAAATAGGATTTGTTGTGTTTTTGTTACCTTAGAATGAGCCCTATATCTAAATCAGGAGTGGGTCCTTTTCCACTTAGGCTTCCATGTTGCATCACCATGTTTCTACTGTAGTCCAGAATTAATAAAACAAACACTAGCTCGAGAGATGTGTTGTGTTTTTGCTAATTTTTCTGCCTCTGTAGGTTCTCCTAAAGCAGGTGGTTCAAATATGGTAATTTCCCATTATTTCTGGCTCCAAAACTTCAAAACGCAACTTCACAAACTGAGGAATGATGTCTGGGTGGCTACATCTATTGTTTTTTATACAGTCTATGGTTCTCCTTTATGCTTGGTAGAGGAGGGGGAGGGGAGGTGTATTCAGTTGGTTGCAGTCTGCAACCTCACCGCTAGATGCCACTAAATCTTATAAACTGGACCTTTAACATAACTTCCAAAAAACAAACAAACAAATAAAACAAAAAAACAAACACTAATCTCTCACCATGCATCAAGTTTGACTCTTCAAAGTCTGGGTCTTCTCTATCGACACCAGCTGGATCACTGCACTTCTGAATGTTGTCAAGCAGGTACCAACTCAGGTTTTCGTCCACCACGTTAAACATCAGGAAGACATCCTGGTCAACATCATTGCGGACAGACTCTGTCTGGACTCGTTCAGAAGTGTCCTTCAAGATTCCTACATAGACAAAACATGCATACTAGGGGTTAAAATGCTACATATTTATGTAGTAAGGAATTGGATAGAATCACATTTAAAGCGCAACATTCAATTACAATTATCTTTGTAATTCTCCCTGTGGTTTCCACCATCTTTGTTTTTCTTGGCAGTTTTTTAATTGTTCTTATTAAGGGCTTAAGGGTAGGGAGTGTTTGTTTTATCATGGGTAGAGGAAGCCCTTTGTGATTGTAAATGTAATTAAGAGGTTAAATTTGATTATACTTTATCTTTTTAAAAAGCATTATAAATGTACTGTTGCTCCTAACATATAGCCACATGCCTTTTTTGCAGGTGAGCAGTGCCCCTATAAGTCCTGAGGCAATGTCCCTGGGGGCATTTACATGAGAGTGGTAAACCCAGGTCAGGCAGTTGGCATCATCATCTGTGGGGGCAAATTCTGGTCTGACCTCCCAGCGGTAGGTGTAACTTCCTCCTGGAGGAACAGAATCATCTTTCTTCAGCTTGCCTGATGTCCCATCTGGATAGAGTGCTCCTGGAAGACAAATACAACATGTTTATTTTGAGATCAGTTTAACAAGCAATTGAGCCTTTCCACTATTACTTTATGTCAGCAGACAAAAAGGGCTACAGAGCTGTTTGTTGTTGTAAAGTACAATTTTGCCTTAACCATTTAAAATATGAAGTTAAAAACAGCAAAAGAATGCAGAAAATATTGTGTGTGAAACATAAAATCTATTGACTGAAATTTGCTTTAGAAATCACATTCCTCAATGGAGGTTTCGAAAATAGAGGTCATATCCATTTCCTCTACTGGTTTTATCTCTGTCAGCCTCCGTGTGTAAATGTGTGTGAGCCACAAACACATAGATGACCTCAGTCTTAGTGGCAGTCGACAATGAACTCTGTACCAATGTGTAGGTTCACATGATACAGTTGATTATAATAATTTGCTTCAGTTTATTTTCCCCTCTTTCTCCTCCCTTCCTGTTAAAACTGTCTCTTAAATGGTCTCTTAACAGTGCATGACCCATAATATGTGTTCTGTGAACAAAAAACAAAACTTGACTTTCAGTTCCTGTGAGGCTATGTAAATTCCTGAGGCAGGATGTATCTCCTTAAATAGTGGAAGGGGGCGTATTGCATAACAAAGAGCTGCAAATTTCAACATAGCTATCTGTGACCTAACAGCCATTCAGTTCTTAAAACTGTGCTATGACACAGTCTGCCCTCATACAGACCTAGATTGACCCTAGATTGGATAATGTTTCTGACAGTGGAGAGACAGTTACCAAGTTACCATTGAGCCTTTGGAGTCAAAATATTGTGCTGTTCTGAAGTAATGCCAAAATTCTGAAGACCGCTTGGTGAGCCAAAATCTCCTTATAATGAAGCCATGACCTGGATAAAATACTCCCGGGAAATCTGTTTTTAACGGAATAGCTTCACTTATTGAATGACATTACTTTCTCAGATATCTGTGGTAATAGATAATAGAATGTGGTAAAATGCTGTCATTTATGAAACCTAACTCAAAATGTCAAATATCAAAGTCATGTAAACAATTGCTTCATCATCGACATTTTGCTACATTTGTTTTTGTAACATTGTACTACATAAACTGTTATTCATTTTAGAAGAAAATTTAATTTAATATAGCAATGTTATGTTCCATCAAAAGGTATAATTTCTGTCTCATTTTAGAGGAAAACCTTTTAAGAGTCAAACCCTGATTGATATCTATTTGATATTGCGCATCCTTCTCTGTGTAAATGCAGTATCTACATATATGTACACTATGCAATGCTATACCCTCGGCATCCTTCTCATAGAAAACTCCATGGGGATGCATAGAGTAGTTCCTGGTTGCAAAGTTCTTCAGGTGGACTGTGATAACATCATCAATCTCAGCTCGCAGTATGGGCCCCAGGAAGCCCAACCAGCTGGGTCTGGGAGCTTGTTGACTGTAAGTGGCATCTGTGAACTGTCGGAACATAGCCTTCTTATAAACACTGCCGATACGGTGGGGTCCGTTTTCCAGGAATACAGAAGCATGTCTGCAATATAAACAGATTAAAGAAAAAAGGTGTGTAAGAGATACAGATAGAGCAGTAATTACACAAGAGGAGGACAGTGTAAGAGGGACAAGATCTTATTACATTTCACGTCACTCACACGTCATTTTTGAAAAGCATTACGTGTAAACAGCACAAAAAACCCAAAGCAACAGAATAAAGACACTTGTGATCTATACTGTAAATATAAGTATGAGAAACATTATATACAAACATCACAATATAGACAATATGACTGTAACTAAATACACAACTGTATGTGAAATATTACCAGTATGAAAAGAAGTGAAACACGGCAACAAGTATGGCAAAAGGTGTGATGCCATTGTAACACACTATATGATTTTTTTGTGACTTTATGCACTAATTAAGATTGCACAACAGGCTCAGATTAGTCAGTAACAGACAACATTACATTACATATATGAACAAAGTCATGAATCCCTTTACTGTAGCTGTGGTGCCACAAAAGAAACTGCAGTTATCTAACAACTAGACTTTGTGATTACACGTTTCTGTGAGCTAGGTGAGCTAATAACCTGTTCCTTGGGCCGTGCTACTGTAACTAGCTCGCAACCAAAGAAAGCAAAGCAGAGGACAAAAAGTATTACACCATATAGATTAACAACAGGGTTGACAATAAAGAGGCCTTCAATGAGAAGTTGGTTGGAGGAATTTTTCATTGAATCTTTTGTGTGGGGGTGTTTATTTCAGTATTCATGATATTTGAGATGCTGGGTTGCAGTCACCTTTGTTGTGAAACTCTGTCACAGTTATCATAAAAAATACAAATTCATGGTTTTCCATCCTGATATGACTTTTTTCATGAATGACAACTTATGCCAGCCACCAATTGGAGGAAGTATCATCATTAGAAATCTTCTGTCCATGGATTAAATAATATCCAAACTGAAAATAAAGTGTTTTGATAGCTTACACATGTGTGGATACAGGTGCAGGACAAACAACATCATACAAAGGAAATAATATCCTGATATCTGGAGAAAATGTAATAATATTATTCAATACACAGTAAAATATCTTGGTTTGACTCCAAACAATGTTGCATGGACATGGAAATGCTTTGTGTGCTTTGGGTGTTCACTGATGGGGAAGCTGACTGGCTGAGTCAGTCAGGAAAGTCCAGCATAATGCAAGGGTGTATGTAAGGCCTCTGAACTTATTGACCTCTTACAAGCAATCATAGCCCATCACTTATATATCCATAACAATATACATAATATGTTTGCTTACGAAAGAAAGCAGGCAAAATCAGCTGGTAGAGAAATATGTGGTGGGCTTCTATTTTAAGCCTCTGGACTGTAATAAACAGTCCAGAGGCTTATCCTAATTTTCACTGTCACTATTAGAACTGGAAAAACTGTACAAGCCCTGTCATCTGTTCTTTACGAACTACATTTTCCAACTGGATCTGTTTGGCACTTTTAATTATAGTTTAATCAAAGCCGTGGATGATGTCTCTTTACCAGAATGTTTACAGTACATTTTGAACTTCCAAAACTTCACGATGAAAAATTGACAGATGCCCCACTCATTTTTGTTTCATAAATAAAAGGTCGAGCCATAGATACCCCCTATTCTGATCTCTTGAATTGTGATGAAAAAAATATATAACTGTAAATTGTTGGGACAGGGCTCGACTGCAAAATACATTAAAAGCTCATTTTCAAGAAAATTCCTGATGTGGATGTCATTCCACTCTTTAACATCCTTATCTGCATTCTCCAGCAGAGCACACTAACTGTTATATAAAAAAAATTAGGATTATGATGTATTTCAGATGTCTTGAAATCATACAATGTGTGTGTGCTTCTATTTGTGTCATGACTGTTTGATACTTACTATTTCAACAAGTTGCTGAGACTGGCAGAAAGAGAGATCAACTCTATATGTGTGGAAGGGTTAGAGACAAGTCAGAGAGTGGAACTTCTGCTTGTCTACTGATAAAGGGAACTAAATAACCGTTATGACTCTATCTATGGAATAAATCTGCCTGCTATGGGAGGGGGCTGAACAGCACAAGTAAAGAACAGTATAAAGCCTTTCTGACAACGCTTGGAGCCTTTTCTCCTGTAACTGTTGTTGTTGCATTTGTATATATCCTATATCCTGTTGTTTCGAATCCAGTCTCATTCATTGAAAGTGATACATAATTCTCGTAACACAAACTTTAGATGTAATATCACAGTCCTGGTGGTACTGGTGCATATTCCTCACTGATTTATAGGAGAAGCATCTGTTTGAGTACCTTGTTTCTTTTCAGGTAAGCAAAGAAATCCTCTAATGTCATGACAGAAGACAGTCTTTCATTATTAGTCAAGTGAAGCACTGTCTTACTGCCAGCAAAGTACACAACAACCCCAGTCTAGACACTATCACACCCAGGCAAGATGACATAGTGTGACTAAAACGTTTCTACTCTCTGTTTTTAGATTGGCGATCTTTGGGTTTCTTCCACAGCATTAATAATCTTCAATTATGTCAGTAGCCTAAACTGTCCAACCCAATGTGTGAATTTGATGTTCAGATCAAATCACAGCCCAGCACATCATTTTCCTAAACAACTATAACAGAAACTCACTCATCATTTTCGACGTCTTTCCCGTTCAGCAGGTTTTTTCCACTTGGCGTATAATCCCACGAGTCCTCAATGATCCCCACATAGTAAACTCTTTCCCTGCTGCGCTTGCCTGGGGCACCGGAGCAGACCAAAAACAACAAACAGCTCACCAGCAGCCCCAAACTCCTTGCCATGATCGAACGACTGCTCTAGTAGTTGCAGGTTAGGGTGTTTAGCGGGTTTTTGGTTCAAACGTGACAAGTAGAAACTTCCGTTGACTCTCCCGTATAAAGGCTGAATGGGTGCAGCACCACTTATGAAACTGCAAAAAGAAAACAGTTCGTTTATTCAGCCTCAGAGCTGTGACCGCCTCCTGTGGTATCAGTGCGGTGGTAATAACCGCTCAATTTTCTCGCCTTAATTATTATAGGGTAGTTGTTTTTCAGATAGCCTACTGGGAAATTAAGGTAATTGATATATTTAAGATAAGGAGAAAAAAATGCAGACTAAGCATCAGATGATCGGCTAAAGTGGCTGTCAATTTTCCAGAGGTGATGAATAATAAGCACCCTGCTGGTCTAGGCTATTACAGTTTTAAGGATGTCTAGATTGTGTTAGACTTTTGGAGAAAACTGATCAATCTTAATGTTTAACCCTCATCCTACCAACATATTTAACATAAAAGGACAACTTACTTGGGTCCCTGATGGGCACCCCACCCATGAACCAACAGAAATAACAATTACAGCAAAAATGTTAACTTGTTTATTCTCAAAACATAATTACTTAATGACATCTAAAAATAACTATTCATGTATCAAAAGTTACCATTAATTTGCATATTGTCTAAAAACAAAGATATATAAATATTTAGACAAATTGTACTTTTTATTCCAAGTGCAATCTTTCCATCTGCCTTCAAAATGTCAGAATGCCCCACCACAGTGTGATATTTTAAATTAGGACCCACTGCAAACCTGAAATCAATAACTGGATAAATGTATTAAATCTGCATAGGTGGTATTGTGTGGCTTTGACTTGACTCCAATACATTGGTAGTTTCAAAAGAGACTAATTAAAACAGAAACAATGATGTGAAGTGAGGTACACATTGATCTACAAAGTCATGAAAAATTGGAAAGAATGAATAAAGCACCTGTGAGATATGACAAAATTGTACCTCTGGGGTCTGCGGGTACCCCAGTCGCTGGGATCAAAGGTTAAGTTGTGATTAAATTCATAGCCAATAAACTTAATGTATTAGTTATAAACTGTGCTTTCAATATTTTCACCATGATTGTGAAACTGAATACAAAAAAACCAGAACACGTTGAATTATGTTGCTAGAACTTTACCAAGAGGAAATTCACTTGTTCAAGTCAGCTCATCCCGATAATGCACATTTTCCTCAGTCCATCCAGAATGTACTGTTTAACAATGATACTAGTGCATCTGTCAACCAGAAGCCATATCATACCTCATATGAAAGGAGTGAGGCTGACACCTGCTGACTAACTCTGTGTAGTACAATTGTTGAGAGTCAATTGATGGCTCTGTCATTTCAGTGCAAATACAGGACACTGGTAATACACAAACAGCATACATACACTCTGGTTTTGTCTCCCTCCTTTGTTTTGGTGACTCTGATCCCTGAGTTTCCTATTTCTGATAATCCCCACAAATCTGTCAGTACAATCTGCACCCCAAGCGCAGTAGTGATTCAGGGCAAAAACAACGTGCTTTGGGTACCGGAACATAAATCAGCAAGGCTAAAAAATAATTGCCCATAGTACTGTTATTATTCTGTGAAGTGCTTGTAGGTCACCTTGGTCAACTCCCTGGGCTCAGGAGTTGAGTGTGTTCTTGTTTGTCTTATCGTACCCCCTGAAATCCGAGCCCACAGAAAGAACACTTTGTTCCACAAGATCACCTGTGCTGTAATTTATTCTCAGTCAGGCCCTGGTCCAGCACTTCTCTGTGTGATGGAAATCTGTGGAGATCCAACTTGCTGTCTGCATGGCTAATGTAATATTATACCTTAAACTTTAGAGTTTGAAGTGAGTCAAAACTTTCACACTCCTATGCAGTTTTCAAGCTGATTAGTGGTTTTGTAATGTTTGTGTTATTATGTTACAGTCTAGGTGAAATATCCCAAAGTCATGTGTGTATGCCTCCAGTTGAGAGAGAGGTCTAGCACACTTCATAGAGCTATGGTTAACATCTTGTGCCAGACAAAGCCTAATCTAATTCCAGATTTAGGAATTTAGTTGAAGATTTAGCCAGATTTACACTGTCCTCACGAACTGGCATTCAGCTAAAGTTCTATCTACAGTGAGCAGGGAAATGAAGCTGAACAGACCTCTTACATTTTATCACACAAATCTTGTCTTTAATGAATGATGAGCTTTTCTCCTTAATTATGTTAACCTGTCGAAGAACTCAAGGTTTGGAGAATTTACTGGAAGAGCAAACATTTTGAAGGCTCAATCTAGTTCTAGTAGTTAAGTTTAATTTAAGTAAATTAAAACTTTATATGAAAAGCAGATTGTGATAGCAAGTTATAAATAAGTGATTAATAGCCTACATGTTGAAGCTTTATTATCATTTTCCATTTAGTTGTACATTAATTAAAGCTGCGCCAGTTGATAATGATAATGATATTTATTAGGCTATGTATCAGAATAAGGTTGATTGCCAAGTAGGTTTGCACATACAATGGATTTGCCTTGGTTTTGTGGTGCATAGCAGTCAAACATATACACAAACTAAGTAGTATTAAATCATATACATACAAAGAATGTAAAATATATTGTAAGTAAGCATATATTGTAAGTAAGAAGAGGTGAGAGAGTTATGTGAGGGTAGAGTCCTTCAAAGGCTCCATAGTTCACCTATCTATTAATCATTGATCCATAAGTGTTTGATTATGGCTCAAACCTTGCTAGTGCACAATCCTTTGGCGTGAACGCGCTCCCCCTCCACACAGTGAACGCGCACGGCAGCCGCCTCCCTGCTGCTGGTCGTCACTGACTGAGCAGACATGGCTGCTCTCAGTAAGATAACCCACAGCTGCTACGAGATCGGTCATACCTGGAGCCCGTCGTGTGTGCAGTCCGCCGTGGATGTAACCAGGGGTGCTCTGGAGGTCTCCTTCAAAATATACGCCCCTCTTTATCTGGTAAGCGTTGCCGTTTGATTGCACAGATATTTCGACTGTGAAGCTAAAGTTAGCTAACGTTAGGCTAACTAGTTCTGGTTGAACGTCGTAAAGATTAGCTGACACTTGGCTAGCTTTAAGTTTAAGTTTATGGACGTGCACAGTTAAAAAACACACTGCATTAACAATGTTTCGCACAACTCAGTATGATATACAGTTATGCTAATTAAACAATAAGTCAGTCTGCTGAAAACTGTAAACAATATTTGGCTTGCACATCGACGAATTCCAGTGTTAGTTAAATCCAGTTTAGTCAAGTTTCCATTTCAGTTTTTGGTGTCACATGATGAAGCTCATCTTGTATCTTCACATCTTTAGTTGACATAGTTTCCAACGGTAAAGTTAGCCTTGATTAAAAAACAGGTTTTCTCAGCTCCTGTGCAGTAAATAGTGACAGCAGTGACTGACAGCCACCTCTATGTGTGCAGATAGCAGCAATCCTCAGGAGAAGGAAGAAGGATTACTATATAAAACGGCTTCTCCCTGAGATCCTACAGTCTACCTCTTTCCTCACTGCCAATGGAGGTCTCTACATTGTTTTCTTCTGCATTCTCAGGTTAGTAGATGTCTGTGTACACACACCTTCTCACTGCTCCATTGTAGTTTTTCTCTTTTTTGATTCTCAGCTTCTGATGATTCAGGGTTAAGGAAAACAAAAATATTGACTTCATAGCAAAAACCTTTTATATTGCAATTTCACTGATATTTCTTCCACTTCCAGATCAAAAAACACTATTGTCATACTTGTCACATCTGCCTATATTAACAAGGACACTCCAGAGACTCACTGAACACAGTTTAACATTCGTGAACCCCCCCCCCCCTTCCTCATGTTGTCACTGCTCATGCCTAAACCTAACCAACAGCACTTGGTCTTGCACCTCTACTAAATTTTTGTAATTAGGCGCATGCTGCTGAGAGGCACCTCCCAAAGTAACACATCACAGACAACTGCTCTGTTGTACATAGTTTTATTTTAATTTTAGATTGGCTAATTATGTTTTTATATTTACAATGTGGCTTATTTTACAAACAACGACAACAACAAAATAAAACATCACAGCCCAAGTTTTTTGGAGTTGCTTTTAAAAAAAGAAGGAAAATAACTAAAACATTGCTGAGAAACTGCTGACTGTGCTTGATTCCATTATTTCAGGTTAAGAAAAACACACACACACACACAAACACACACACACACACACACACACACACACACACACACACACACACACACACACACACACACAGAGTGAAATAACAAGGTATTTTTCTGATTTAAGGAAACTGTTGGGAGGGTTTTACTCCTGGTCTGCTGGGTTTGGCTCGGCACTGCCCGCCTCCTACATTGCTATCCTTGTGGAGCGCAAGAGCAGGTGAGATTCTTCACCCTCCGCTTTCTATATTTAGCTTACATCCCTTCCTCTCTGAAAGGCCACCTATGTTTTGAAATTAAAAAAAGTACAACTCTGCAAAAATGGCATATACATTTTGGAGTTATTTAAGTTATTAGATATATCTGAAGTATTTGATATATTGACTGTGTGTTTGTTGCTCCTGCTAGGAGAGGACTGCTGACAATATACATGACAAATCTTGTAAGAGCTTTTCTGTTTATTTAAACATATCTTTGTTGTATCATACACATAACATACATGTAACAGATTGTTCTTGTTTTTAGGCCACTGAGACCTTATTCCGTATGGCAGTGACAAGAGGGATCATCAAACCCATTAAACACGGCGAGGTAAGAGGAGAGGGAGGTTTGGCTGAGCTGAAAGTGAATTCAACTATTTGCTACAGAAGGTCAGGGAGAGGACAATAGAGTGTGCTCAGTTTTCTTACGCATGTTGCCGTGTAAAAATGTTTCAAGACAGATAAATGTGCTTGTGTCCTTAAATATGATCAAAGATCTGTTATCAGATGTATCCAGTTATTAAGTACATTTTTGTTACTTGATAGTAGCTTGTGTCTCTTGAAGATAATATATGTCACTGTTGTTTTGGTTTGAAGATATGTTCAGGGACAGTTTTTTAGAAGGGCAAACAAATGAGCAAGTGGCCACTGATGACCTTCATGTGTTTATTGACTCTCTCAGTCATGGTGAGGAAATAAGTCACATGGTTAGATGTTTATGTTTCACTCACTGTCCTGGTTCCCTCTTTCTGTCTCTGCTTCCCATTAGGTGCTCCTGTTCTGCATTACTGCTTCTCTCTACATGTTCTTCTTCAGGTCAGAGCAGCACAGATTATTATGGTGAAATGTGCAACACTGATCAGTTTATTATTATGAAACAAGAGCTGATGTTTCAAGTTAAAATGTGTGTTTCATGCTGCAGGAATAAAGATGGTCTCAAAGGCTTTGCATTCTCTGCATTAAAGTAAGCCCCAGTTCCCATTGACATCTGTATTTATATAGTTGATGGTGTTGTCGCAGAACTTACAGAAGTGGTTTGCGTTTTCTGTAACAGGTTCATCATTGGAAAGGAAGAGCTTCCATCTCACTCTGTCGTGGCAGAGCAGACTCACACAAGGCCCGATGAGAGGACAGATGCTGTAGAAACCGATGATGCACAGGCGCCTGCAGAAAGGCCAAAGCCCAGGAGGAAAACTCTGATAGCCTACACCAGGGAACTGCTAGAATCAATGTGAGGACATAGACACAAAACATTTATGGGGTTGTACAGGGTGCACAGTATTTACTCTTTAAAAAAATGTTTTTTCTTTAATAATTCAGATGCAAACATGGTCCAAGACACAGATGTTGTAAACATTACCAGGACAACTGCATTTCCTACTGTGTAAAAGTAAGACATTTTTTTACCCAAGAGATTACACTTTGTGTAGACGGATTTACAATGCTCATATTCTACATTATTATATGAAAATAATGTAATATCATAATTATATAAGATTTTTTTCTTTTTTCTGTCTAGGGTTTTGTCAGGATGTTCAGTGTTGGGTACCTGATTCAGTGTTGTCTTAAAGTGCCCTCAGCATTCAGGCAGATGTTCTCTAAACCCTCGCGGCTACCGTCTGTCTTCTACAACAAAGAGAACTTCCAGCTAGGGGCCTTTCTAGGTTCTTTTGTCAGTATCTACAAGGTATGTTTTATGCTAACTGTTTTTTTCCTATAGCAACATTTTTTTAAAAATCTTTTACTATTTTTTTCCCCTGTACTAGCTTCAGTTCTTGATTTCAGGGGCAGAGATGAGACGAGACACGATTTTAACTATATTTTTTAGAAAACTACAATGAAGAAATACATGACTGTTCTTTTATTTATAATTCACAAAATGGAAATTGACTTGAAATGTTTTAACTAATCATCTTGTAATGAATCACTTTAGTTCTACTTTATAAATATATAATTATCATATGCTGTATGCAGCACTGTAAAAGGTTTCCCCATATGGATAGACATTTTATAGATGGGTAATTTTGGTATTTATGGAAATAACCATAAATACAAAAGTTAGATACAATCACAAATACTAAAAAGTAAATTATAAAGAGTAGAAAAACAATTCTAATATATCAATATAAATTAAATAAAGTATCCAATTATCAAAAATTATAATATATTGCTAATAAAAAAACACAGAAATAAAAGTAAATTGCACAAATCCTGTATCACATAAATACACAAGTAGAACAACATATAAATTGTGTTATAATTTGGTAGTGTGACTCATTTTACTTTTTGCATCATTAGGCTTCCATAGCTGCGCTAGATTCCCTGCTCCTCCTACCTCAGTCTCTCAGTGTAGAGACCTGAGGTCAATTTATCACTGTTCCTCTCCTCATCTCCTACTTCTGACTGAGATCTTCTCAGCAGGTAGAAGCTGCAACAAGGTTAATGATCCACGCGTGACATTATAAAAAAAGACAGGAAGTGCGAATGAGCGATAGAAAACCGATTGTCTTTTTTTTTCTTTTTTTTGGTGCACCCCTTAATTATAGCTTTGCGAGACAAAATTCCCTTCGACTAGAAATATCGTTGCGTTTTCGTCACACCCCTACCTACAATGTATATTCTGTTATCCACCTCCTTAAAGACATATTTGATTTGAAATCTTTTTCCTCATATTTTCACTACCATTCCCCATTTTTTTCCTATTTTTGTATGTGTTGTGATGTCATGTGAGTATTATATGGTTTATTTTTCTGTCACTCAGGGAACAAGCTGCTTGCTGCGCTGGATGCGTGATATTGACGATGAACTCCATGCACTGGTAGCTGGTAAGACAAGATAGTGTAAACTGTCAAATAAAATCATCTGATTGTGTCACATCTTAGCTGCTGGACAATCGTCTCTTTTCCTTTCTCCTCTATCTATCAAGGCTTTCTGGCTGGAACCTCAATGTTCTTCTACAAAAGCACGTCGATATCCATGTATCTCTTCTCAAAGCTGGTGGAGGTAAAAGAAAAATCTATGTATTCATATATACATTAGATTCATATATAGGATCACAGAAACAAGTGCTACTGATTGGAGTAAACACAAAAGTAAAAAAAAAAATCACCCCAAGTGATAAATAACCTGGTATTATTTATAATACAACAAGCAGTAGCCATTGTACATCTGTATACAAATGCAGCAGGTCCGTTAAATTTCTCCCTGACTTTTAACTGATCCTCCTGATCAGGATATGATGATGCATTAGTACAGCTGATGATCTTCCCTTCAGCATTTAAAGCAGTCTCTTATGAATGGACTGCATACTGTAGACATAGATATGTTATATGCAACAACTTCATACTCTTGTATGTATGACTTTACTTGCAATGTGATAGCTTTTATTCAGAGCCATGTAGAGATGTTTTGATCTTTGTTCCCTTGTTGACAGATTGCTACAACATAAAATGAACCTAAATGGCATGTTGGTATCTGGTGCTCTTGTCTATATCTTATCTGGATTGGGCAGTTTATCATTAACAGCATGTGGAATAATCTCTGTTTTTAGACTATGTACTTCAAGGGCATTGAGGCTGGCCGGTTCCCCTACTTTCCTCATGCAGACACAGTCATATATGCCATCTCCACTGCTATCTGTTTTCAAGCTGTAAGTAACACATACACAAACATGCATGCCTACCCACATAAATATGCTTTACGCATATTTTTCTGCTGAGTAACGAAACAAAGTATGACTTATTATTGTTACACAGGCTGTGATGGAAGTGCAGAACCTCAGGCCTTCATACTGGAAGTTTCTGCTGCGTTTAACAAAGGGCAGGTAATGATATTTATTGTGGAACCTGTCACTGTGTATCTATATCAGAGAAAAAGTGGCTACTTGATTTATTAACAGATTAATTCATTTTTTGAAAATTCTTTTTGTGTCTCCACTCCTAGGTTTGCTCTGATGAACCGACAGGTGCTGGATATGTTTGGGACTCAGGCCTCCAGGGACTTTAAAGGCTTTGTGCCCAAACTGGACCCACGTTACATCACAGTGCCCAGCCAAACAGTGCTTCCACCAGGAGCCGACATCCAACTGGGATGACGTGGGACCAGGCTTTGCAAGGGGCTTTAGGGTTACCACAATTGGAAATGGACAGCTAGGCTGTTTTGTCTGACTGGCTTGTGGATTTTTTTTTAAAGGTGTTAGCAGCTCAGAAGTGGTGGTGTTTTATTATGAAATGGGATCATCTTTGGAGGATGTAAAGGCCCCAATATCTGAACAAAGCAGGGTGTCCTGAGTGTCAAGTGTTGCATAAGCCCACTTACTGCCAGGGATTGAAC
Source organism: Scomber scombrus (assembly GCF_963691925.1). Taxonomy (NCBI): domain Eukaryota; kingdom Metazoa; phylum Chordata; class Actinopteri; order Scombriformes; family Scombridae; genus Scomber; species Scomber scombrus. The sequence goes on from NC_084983.1 coordinate 13,430,990, forward strand.
ACATACAGGTAACTGGTAAAATAAATTAAACACATACATTCATAACTACTATGCCCTAGTAGTTATGTAGGTTCTGCTCTATTAAAACTCAGTAGTAAAAGGCAAATACTAATAAGAAAGCCATCTAAATGAGGAACATAAATCAACTGATTCTTTTATATATATTTCTTTGACAATTTGCATCTTACAGGATGACATTAACGTGTTATATAATTTATAGATGGTAGAGGTAAGGGTCATACTGAATTAGTTCACAAATCACCAAAAAAACTAACGTGGTTTGTTGGGATCAAAAAATGATTCAGGATGCAACATTCCTTAAATGATTGTGTTTCTTCATTTTACATGTTACCTGTTATTTGCTTGCTTGCTTTCGTGTCAGGGGGAAACTCACTTATGTTTTTGTAACAGGCACAATGACACCTGTATTTGACTGATTTAAGAGGAGCAAGAATTCAAGATTATTACTCCTAGATAATTTCTCAATGTGTACTTTTCAAGAAGATCGGTGCAATTGGTGAGAGCTAGAATTATGTAATCTTATCAATATTTTAATCCGTAGTAGACAATGAGAGGTGTATTCAAATTTATGATGTAAAAAGAACAAGTGGTAAGTAAACAGATGATTTCACAAATTCAGTGATATTTGAATGCAAGTCTTTTTTCTGTACTCACATTGGAAGTTTTTAGATGGCACTTAATGATAATGGAGTGAGTGATAATGCAATGGAGTGAGCCACCCTAATGGATACTTCAAGGGGTAAAAGAACACGTGCACAATTTAACCTTTTACAAAACAGTAAAGGGCAGTAACTACAGCAAAGGAATATATAGAAAATCTGATTATTATGTACTGGTTTTAATTGCAGAAACCGCATTGAGACTCCTGTTTATACGCACACAAAACTGATTATTGGTAGAAATCATGAGAATGCATTTACATGCAGTGTTTTAACATGATAACTATAAAACTTGCATTTACAGCTTCCAGATTGTGAATCACATTTCTCACTCACTGTATTTTTATTAAGAAGTTGGCATATTTTAACAGTATCAAAAAGTTCATGTTATATAAGAAACATATTCATACATTATGCTACAGCTTAAAGAGATCATTTGGTCAGGGCTTGATGAGAAAGTCGATGGGATGCTGGAGTAGAACTGTTTCACATACTGTACTGTACATTTGTCAAATCCGGTGTTAACTGCAGACTAATTTAGACTCATTTACTCTTACGTTAAAGAGTTCGGCTGACTTTGTATTGAATTATTTTGATCACAAAAATGTTCCAGCTCTACAACTGAACTGTTGTCATATTCATACACTTTCTGACCTGGAAGTTTCACATATGGTTTCAGTCAGATGCTTTTCCACTTCTGGATTACTACAGTTCTCTCTGTTAAATTGTTTTAATGAGAACAGGCTCCTGAGTGTGGAAGCAGCCTTTCATTTACAAATGTATTCTATGAGTTAAATCATTTTACAATTGTGAGAGTTGAGATTTTGAAATGTGATAAACTTACGGGATAAGATAAAGTGGCTCAACTGACAGTGGATGGGTGACTACGTTTGTAGCTTCATTTGATGCAAATTGTGGATTAATCACAAATGGCCTTCAAAGCTTTGAACCACAACATATATAGTTACCATAATTTCAAAAGATAATATTGCTAGATTCAATCGGGTCCATCTCTTTCACAACCGTCTTAGGAGGTTATAAGTTACTCAATTTTAATATTGACTCATTCAGGCCCAACTTGCCCTAACAAAGATTTTTGTTTTTTGTGGTTTGAGCTCATACAATATAAGATGCTATTGTTTGTCAATCAAAGATGTATTATATATAATTTAAAATCCACATTTATTGAAATGCAGTTTACAGAGATATTTGGTGCCACACACAAGAAGTGTTTCTGTGAATAAAAAGCACACATCTCAGTTTGTTTTTTGTCTCTTAAATCTTTCATGTTCTCTGAAAAGTGTGTGTTACATCTCTTCCTTAGAAAAAAGTCACAGTGGTTCTGAAGTTAATGAAATAAGGATGGTGATTACTTCTGTGGTCCATGTAACATTTCTAAATGCATGTTACACCATTCTTCATTGCAGATGTGAAATTACTGTGTACAATTGAACTATAAACTAATTTAATTCTACGTCTTGTACACATCTCGTATATCTGTCAGCTCTTTAAGTCAGTTTGTTTATATTAAAATATATTTTTTGATTGCTAGTTCACGTCTTGTTTGTGCCTGTTCAGAGATCTTACATGATTTTAATGGAGGGGAATTTTTTTTTTTAATGTTGATTTTTACAAAAGAGTACAGTTCAGGGCAGAGGCTCTCAACCTGGGGGCTATTAATGATTAATCAGTAAGTGGGAGGAAAAACTGATTTCTCAGATTTTTCTGGTTTGTCCTGTGCAATGTGAAACAGTTTTACCGTATCATGAAATTGAACAACATAAAATAGGAAAAACATGCTGTAACTGACTTTCTGAACCACTCTGCATATGCAGATAGTCACAGTAGGCATTTCTTCACTATACAGAGAACCACTGATAATAGAGGACACAGCACAAAGACAATCCATACAGGCATTCTGCTTATTCACTTGTAGCGTTTCTGTGTAAAGACCTCAAGATTAGCTTGACTGAATAACTGCAGTAATAGTGACACGTGATTTTAACAGTGCTACAGAAGAAAATGCACGTGTGTTGTTACAACAGTTTCACAATGTTTCAGATGAATTCTTGTTAATTGCGTGCTTGCATTGTGAAATGTGAAATCTGTGAAATTGGCAACAGTGCTTCTTATGAAATTGCAAGGTACAACATGTCCATTCACTGTCCTCACCTCAGTTGTCTTCTAACATTGCAAAATTGTTTGAAAAAACAAACAATACATTTTAGTGCCATTCTGCATGGTAGGCTAGCAGTAAAAAGCAGGCATGTTGCAGAGGCTGAGCAGTGTGATGCTTTGTTGATATAATGTGTTATTGTGGATTAAAATGGCTGGATTTCCTTCATGGTGGATATTCATGGTACTAAGAAGATGTCTCATTAATGTGATGAGGAGGACAAATACTGTCATAACAGTATCTATTTGGTTTGCACAGTCCATGAAATGCACAATTTTCGTAAAGCTATTCAGACCCAGTGTTGACATTGTACACAACATATCAAGAACTAGAGGCCTGATTTCCATTAAAGGAGGGGTTCACATTTTTTAAAGTCTGTTTTAAAACAATAATTCGGTGCCCAAATGGATACTGAAATATGTTTTTCTTGCCATAATCATTACTCTTCTTCATATTAGAGGATCCCTTCAAAATGCACTTATAATGTAAATGATGGGAGTCAAAATCCACAAGCCTCCTTCTGTGAAAAAATGTATTTAAAAGTTTATCTGAATCTTCAGATCCAAATTATTGATATCATGAATATATTGTTCAACGTTACTGTCTTTTTAGAGCCAAAGGCCCTCTTTTTGTTACTATACTGTACTATACTCATCCTGATTTTCCTCTAGTGCCGCCATCAGGCCAAAATTCCCACTTGTACTCAAGAAATTTAATGGGCAGTTTGCTATGAAACTTACTGACTACATTCATACATCCAACGGGAATTTCAAGAGCTTTCCTCTTGCATCACCCTCAGGCCAAAAATATATTTCTTATCTGACAAAGAATCATGTTTGATTTACAGCACTGCAATGTCTGCATGTGTTGATAGGGGGCAGCAACGAGTTGACAGTACTTTTAACATACATAAAAAATGGACAAAAAGAAGAGCTCCATTACGGAAGTAAGTGATTTCACATTCAAAGTAGAAGCATGTACCCCTGACAATGAGGACAATAACAATAATAATAATAATAATAATAATAATAATAATAATAATAATAATAATAATAATAATAATAATAATAATAATAATAATAATAATAATACTAATGATAATGATAATGTTAATGATAATGATAATGATAATAATAATCATAATCATAATAATAGTAATAATAAGATACATTTGTATAGCGCCTTTCACAAACCAAAGGACGCTTTACAGAGAGAGAGAGAGAGAGAAAAATCAAACAGGTCAGATCATAACAAGACTATGCAGAGGAGGATGAAGAGAAATGTTTTTAACTCAGACTTGAATGTGTAAAAGGAGACCGAGAGGTGAGTAGGGACTCAGGAGTTCGGTTTTCAGAAATTACAGTAATACAGTAAGTACAGAAATTGTTAAATCAATAAATGCAGAACTGTTTAAAGCCTAAAGAGCATGGGGGAAAAAATGTGGTGAGAAAAAAACGTGGACGCAAAACTTTCAGGTACGCATGTGAGACTTTCAGGTGCGCACCGTTCATGTGTGTGCCAGAAAGTTTATCGTGAGCATGCCAAAGTTTCTCAGACTCGAAGAGTTTTTTTTCCTCGCATTTCCCTTAGGGGCTATGTGGATATGTAGATATAAATGTAGAAATATATACATGAATAAATGTAGAACTACATAAATAAATCAATACATTTGAAAGATTATTTATGTAAATGAAAGGAAATAAATCTAAGACATTATTTTAATCGTCCTTTTTCATCACCAATATAATTTATATATGACGTCTGTGTTATTGGTTATTGTTTTTGTGTGTTCATGTTCACATATTGTTTCACAGGTTAGCGAAGATGCCGCTTTATTTTGAAAGCTGTAGACAGGAAGTAGTCAGTTCCGGAACTTCTTGGTCTTTCACTCTCTACATCAACTCCTCTAGCACAACTGATTGCTACGTTACCATAGGAAACTGAAACTTTAAATGTTGATACGTACCCATGGGGGGTAAGAATAAACAGCGAACTAAAGGAAATGTTCGGGTAAGTACACATTTCTGTAATGTTCGGTGTTAAAAGGTCAAGGCTAGCTACAAATCCCAAGCACAAGCTAAACGTTTAACTTAACGTAAACTGCTAACGTTAACTTACATGTGACTGTCTCAGTCGTTTCATAACTAACCACTTCTCCTGTCTAACGTGACTATTATTTGAGGATTTTTCTCTGTAACGATGCGTTTCTGTCCTGACACCAGCCGTCCAGTAGCGGCCGGGCTGCTGAGTTGTTGACCCGGGAAGGTGGTGTCATCCCGGGGTTTGTGGGCTTTGACTCCACGGTCACTTCGGAGTTGAGTTATGTCCCAGCTGTCCACGGCGCGGAGGAGATAGACAATCTGGTAGATGCTGATTTCCGCCTGGTGCTCCGGAAACTCTCCAAAAGAGATGGAGTTACCAGACTGAAAGTGAGTTTCAACCTCAACTTTTGTCTTCTCATTGGATGTGCTGAAGTCATCCAGGCTGTGTTTATGGTCGAGGTGTGTGTGTGTATTGATGCTGTGTACACTTTCCAGGCTGTGCAGGACTTTGGGTCCATGTGTCAGGAGCGGGACGCTGAAGATGTTAAAGGGGTACTGCCATTCTGGCCAAGGATTTACTGCAAGATATCAGTGGTGAGCTGGTCTTTCACCACATGTTCATGAAATATTCTTTTGCCTCAGTGTCATATAGTTTTTTAACATTCTGGACATGGTGCATGTAAATGGGCAGGATATCGCTACTGATCTCCCGATTTGATTTTATTTATTTTCCAAAAATCATAATCAATTAATTTTAATTTGATTTAATTTAGTGTGATTTGATTATTTATTCAGTTACATCAGATACTCATATGGCAGAAAGCACTTCTGAGTGGGAACTTACAATTCAGTGGGACTGAAATGTGTGTGCATGTCTGTGTTTCAGGTGTATTCACATAGGGTGAATTTTATCTTTCTTTTGTCTGTCAGGACCATGATCGCCGTATCAGGGAGGCCACCCAGCAGGCCTTTGAACAGCTGGTGCTGAAAGTGCGTCGCAGCTTGGCCCCCTTTCTGAAGAGCTTAATGGGCCACTGGATTCTGTCCCAGTGTGACACCTACACACCTGCAGCCTCTGCTGCATGCCAGGCCTTTCAGGCTGCCTTCTCACCACCCAAACAGCCTGAGGCTCTCAGTTTTTGCAAAGATGAGATCCTTAACGTGAGTAGTTGTGGTAGCTTTAATAAGATTGAGTTGAATTGCACTGTAATCAAATGTGCTAAATTTAATACCAAAATTGTCTTATCATGACATTACAGGTACTTCAAGATATTTTGTTAAAGGAAACTGCAGACACACTGAGCGATCCACAGTAAGCTAACAGTTTGGCTTATTATATTTTCTGTGTCCATTCCTCTTACTGTGTTGGCACAAGGATAATATATTCTTTCAGACTCTTTGGTGAGACAGTGTTTCTCTCTGTTCCTTAGAAGTGTGACAGAGGAGGAGAGGGAAGCCAAATATGTGCGCATGCTGACCAGCTCTCTGCTGGGGGTGAAGAGACTGCTTTCCCTGCTGCCCCAGGATGAAAGGATGGCCCTGGAGCAAAGACTAGCTCAACTAGTTACATCTGGGAAGTTCTGGAAGTACAGCAAACACAAGACACCACAGGTAGCGGCATTGAATAAGACTGCTCTACTTATAAAAAAGGTTGAAATGCACATGCATGTAACAAAGCAATACATGAAATGTTCACGTGTCAAAAGCACATAGTTTACTTTCACCTAAAGCAAACATGGTATTAAATATTTGTTCTTCCACTTTGATTTCCCAAATCAACATTTGACGGTAACATAACAAATATACCTTAAGTAAAGTGTGAAAAGTTGCTGACAATGTCATCTGATATAGATGTATTCATCTGTTTTGAGAAAGGCAATTGCCTTTTTAAAATTTGTGTTTGTCCACAGGTGCGAGGGGCATTTTTCGAGATGGTGTGCGCTCTGTGTGATTTTACTCCAGGACTTGTCCAGGCCGAAGCAGCACGATTCTGCCCTGCAGTCCTCCTCAGCATCGACGACACAGATCCTTTAGTGTTGCCTCCAGTGTGGGAAGCTATTCTACATGTTGTGTCTACCATCCCTGTAAGCTTTATGTTTTGGTCTTTGAGTGTGATGATGATGGTCATGAGTGCCTAAGTCCATCTACACATTCATACTGTAGATTTATAGTGTTTCATTTTTGTTCATCCTCTTTATAGGTAAATTGCATCTAATCTTAGATTTTATGTTCCTGTTTTCAGGACTGCTGGACACATGTGAATGCCAAGAAGGGCTTCTTACCTAAACTTTGGGCTTTACTAAAAGAGGGAGGCAAAGGCATGGCTAAAGCACTCCACCCCAATTTAATGCCACTCCTTAGCAAACTGCCACAACAGGTTACTGATCCAACCTTGGACTTCTACACCACTTTCTTCACTTCACTCATACACGGGTAATTTGTTTATGTTTGTGAGTGTATGCTTGGGCAGGGTGATAATTCAATATTATCATTATCAAATTTCGAGGGAACTATTTTGTAACAATAATCACATATTGTGATATCATAGAAAGATATTTAGAAAACTCTAGGGGTCAAATAAAAAAGTGTGCATAATTTAATTATAAACTGAGAAAGTTAGTAAATTGAGCCAGTGGAACAAAGTTCATTGGGCAATAATTTAATTATATTGTCTATATTTGCCATATTATCTATATTGCCATAAAGTTATACACATATTACTCTTGTAAATACCTTGATATTGATTTCAACCACAACAGAATTCACATATCACACTCCATAACCTTTAGTGATTGTGTGATTGTTTCAGTCTGTCCAGTGAGCGTGCAGCAGCAAGCCCATCAGAGAGTGCTGTTATAGTGACTTCTGCAGTTGAGTGCTTGAGGTACTGCATACTGCACAATACAGGAGAGGAGGAGGATCAGAGAAGAATACGGACAATGTTTATTTCACAGCAGGTGAGAGCACTTTTAACGTCCTTCCTTTCCTTTTTGTCAAATCTACCAAGAAGTCCCTACCATTCTGACATTGTTTTGTTCTTTGTTTGTTTTTGTAGCTCTTACCACTTCTAGAAAGAGCTCTTGAAAATTCCTCCCTTCAGAATGGCCCTCTTTTTCTTTTGGTCACTGAACTTCTCGTTTCCTGGGAGAAGAGGGCAGGCGTACATAGTGGGAGTGACGCTAACGAGAGCAAAGAAGTCTTTCAAGGACTCCTGGCAGATTTCTGGGAGGGTCTTGGTCTTCTTTTCGTGCGTTATGCAGACAATGAGGAAGCAGATTCACAGGCTTTGGAAGGGGTAGCTACCATGCTGCAGGTTAGTTTGGCTTTGGGGAATCTCTGATTCAGATACGCCCCTCTGAAATCTTCATGTTGACATTGAGGATACATCAAATCAATATGGCTGTCAGAGCCATTAATGTCTTAAAAAGTTTCCAAGCAGAACCAGAAAAAATAATGCCTAAATAAATCTATTCTCACTTTCTTTTATTTCTCCAGGTGATGCGTTACCCTGAGAGAGTAAACAGAAAGCACGTCCAGAAGAAGAAATCTGTCAAGATCTGTTTGTCTAAGACAGAAGTCAATGAGAGAAGTGGAGTTGAGGGGGGTGGTGTTGAAAAGCCTTTTCAGACAGTGTCGGACCTTGTGAATGAGAAAGCATTTGGATCCCCACAGACACAGCATTTTGAGGATGTAGTGTGCCAGCTGGCACAACTATGCCTGGTGCATGTGAATGAGAAAAAGTCAGAGAGACATCTTGTTTTCCTCTCTCTACTCCTGCGGTCTTTTCACACACCCACGGTCCTCAGTGTAAGTCTGATTTTTGACAATTACAGATAAAACTATATCAGTTCAAATCTATGAAATATACGTAAAACTGAAAGGGATGAGTTCAGTATAAAAAACTTGTTGTATGCTTTGAAATATTGTTGGCAGCAATGTTAAGAATTGACCATTTTTTATTTATGGGCTTAAAGATATAAACACACTGGCATGGCCCTTTGAATTCAATAATGGAAAACAGCAATGTTTTAGAAAAGTTTATAACTCCTTAATGCAATTGACTTTTTCCTTAATTGTCTTAGAAACTGGTTGAATTGGATGACAAAATAACAAAGGATGGTGAGAAGAAGGACGAGGTGAATGTGAACAATCCAGCGGTGCAGTTCCTGCTGGAGCGAGTGGTGGTGTGGCTGGCTGAGAAGGACCGCAGTGACACTGAGCACCTGGTGGAAATGGTGTTCAGCTCACTCTGCTGCTGTAGCCAGCAAGAGACCACCCGCATCCTCAACCACATCACCACGGTAACATAAGATCTTGATGTCATAACATACTACCTGATGTTGTTTCACGTTTCTGCGTTATGATTACTCTTGTGTTGAAAGATTGACTAATTTATGTGTTGAGGTTTCTTTTGCAGTTATTCATGCTCTTCACTCTTTTTTTCTAGATGAATCTACAGTGGGGAATTATCCTGCAAATCATACAGATGGTATGTGTCGTTCTACATTTAGACAGCAAGTTACCTGTCTATACATCAAATTTACATGATAATAAATGTATATTCTACTTTGCTATTCATCCTGTCAGGCATGTGCAGATGCTGAGACTCTTAAGAGCTGTAGGGATTGGCTGAAAGGTTCAGTTCTGGGTGAGCAACTCTTGGGATTGACTAAGGAGCTGTGTAATGTGGGATGCAATTCCAGTTCTGCCTCTTCTACTAGCAGACCCAGTTGGACTCTCATCAGCCTCGTCCTCTCTCAGCACCACAACAATGGTGAATAAAACTTTCACACACACCAACAAATCATTGTTTTAGTGGCATTTTTGTCAGTGTTGAGAAAATTATGTTTTTGCTAGGCTCTGAAAGCACATTGAGTTTATCAGTCTCTGTATAATCATCATGTTTGTTTTTGAATGTGCAGAACCTCTGATAGGGGAGGTATACATGGAGAAGATCTTAGAGAAGCTCCACGCCACTCTGTCTGAGACTAAAAGTCTGTCAGACGCAGGCAATATGGAGCCACTCATCTCCTTTATCTGTGATGTGGCCTCCACATTCTTCTCTTCTGTACAAGACTGTCTCCTACTACAGTCTGCTGAGGAGCTCTTGCTCACTGTCTTCCAGCTCACTGCCCAAGATCAAACACACACTCACCTGTCTGGTAGGTACTTACAAAGTGCATATATACACTCATAGTTGACATTTCTGCTAAATAACTAATTTGTGTCTGTTGCTTTGAAAGACTCACTTTTAGAGAAGCTGAAGAAAGCGTTTGTAGCTGGGGTCCAGTCATTGGTCCAACGCTCTGAATATGAGGCTAATGAGGGTGGTTTCCTGCACAATGCAGCCCTTTGGGTGATGAACCAACTACTCACTGTCTCTCTGGACATTAAAAGGTAACCAAACACTCTCTTTTATGTAGTGTTTGAAACCCCAAACTGGATTGTCAATTATCCTTCCCCAACTTTGGGCCTGTTCAGTGTGTTTGAATCGTTGCAACCATATTTAAGAAACTGTCCAAAGGCTTCGTTGTGGTTTTAAGTTACTCAGACTTCATGGTGTTATGTTTTAGTTTACAGGTTCTAGTTCTGGCTGTACAGAACATAGTGGAGACAATCATCTCTGTCTGCGATCAGGACTCTCACCTTCTTGTCAAGTTCTTTACCTATTTGACACCCAGTCAAACAGGATGGAGCAGAATCAGACAGGCCTTACCTCCCCAGGTAAGCCAAGGCAGCCAATTCATTGTCCTTCAGTTACTACTATATTGGTCATGATGAACACACCTGCAGTCGGCTGTGTAATGATTCTGTCTTGATTAATCCTATGTATAAAATGCTTGACATTCATGTATGGTGCTTCCCCATCGTATGTCCTTCACAGTGGGTCAAGGTCCCTTTACTGGACAGCCGTTATCGAGGAGTTTGTGAAAAACCCTCCATGGACATCTGGAAGTGTAAGGTGTCAAACAAATTGCCAGCCCACCTGTGTGCCTGTGCCCTACTAGGGAGGGTGATCCGGACTGCTACAGTTGTACCTTGTGACCAAAATAAGGCCAACTATCCTTCACACTTGCCAAACCTTAAGCACACAGGTAAACAAACACATGACATGTTCTATTTTCTTCTCTGACTTTGTGTTTCTCATTCTCTCTACAATCTAGGACACTTTAATATTTTGTATATGTATTCCTTTGTTTGGCAGTTGCAGAATTGCTGTATGCGTTGCAGTGGTGTAAGGAGGTGGAGTACAGTCCCACTGTAGTTTCTGCCTATCACAGCCTGCTGACTGACTGGGGGTTGTCACAAGGACAGCACAGCCTGGTTCCAACAACAGACCTGCTGGAGACCCTCTACTCAAGGTGAGGGATCACACATTTATTTCTGACTAACAAGAAAGTAATGTAGTACTTCATAGACTAAGTGGAACCAAACCCACACTTGATCAACTCATGTAATGATAATCTACATGAAGCCTCCTCCAAAGACACGGGCGTGATAATTTGTTGGACTATACATTATCTGGCAATCAATAAAAATGGTTGATTACAAAAAAAAAAGTGGGGATGGAGTATGAAAATTGATTGTGGAAGGCATATCTTGAATAAATGTATCAGCTTCTGAAGAAACAAGACAAAAGAAATCATGAGTTATTGCCAGGCCTCAATTTGAATGGTATCCACTGAATAAACTGTGTATTGTGTTGTTAACCTGTAGGTCAGTAGAGCTCGGAGGTCTTTGGTCCTTGACTTTAGAAGACTACATCGACACCAACAACTTGGAAGACACTCACAGTGCAAGCTTGAGGAAACTCTACGGCAGTGCAGATAGGTCAATACTTTATTTTAATAATAATGATTTTTAAATGGTTTTGATTTCACAATGAATGCTGATGTTTGGCCACTCTTACTACTCTGTTGTATATTGAAAATGTTCTGTGTTTGGTCAGTTTGTTCCCAGGGTCTGAAAGCAAACTGAGCACACTCCAGGTCCTCTGCTCCTCCATGACAAAAGAAGACAGAGAGACTCTTGTAGCTTTAGCTGCTTCTGGAATAATCAACTGGCAAGACAATGAGAGTGAGAATACACACATACACTCATAAAAGTGCTTACATCAACATTTTTGGCTTAACCATGCAAATGATTATGTTGGGCTTTCTGTCACAGATGTGTCTGGGTGTCTGGCGGTACTGCTGTGCTGTCTACAAGCTGATACACATGTAGAAGAGGAGGTTGTGCAGGCTGTCCTGGCCACCATGATAGAGTGGAGGAACAGCAAGGAGGACTGGTTCCTCTTCAGCAGGTAATCACAGCATACAATACAAACATTAACACACTATGTTTTCTTGATATTTCCTACTGGCCTAGCTACATTTGTCACATATTTGTGTTTCAGTGACCTGTCTCAAGCAACTACAGATCAGTTGAGTCTTACTGTGGAGATGATGCGTTTCCTGTCATGGCTGGTGCCTAACTGTTCAACAGGTCTGGGGAACAGCCAGTGGGACTTCTTGCTCTGCTCTATGTTGGCCTGGTTGGAGGTGAGATGTAAATCATACTTTTTTTGTGTGTGTGTGTGTGTGACTTTGAGGTCAGAGGCCAGGGATATTTACAGAGTAGTTCCTACAATAGCTGGTTAGGATTCAGCTATGAAGGCACTGAAGCAGGGTAGATGCCTGCCATGGAGTGTTGAATTATTGAACCCAGGTCTTTTAGTGAGTTAAGAGCACTCACTCTGCTACTCTGCTGCCCACTAATAAAGCTTTTGGCAATACATGTTCACATAATTCTTTATGTTTTGCATCTGCTGTCCCTCATTATCTTTGACTTTACTTTGCTTCCTAACTCAGACTGCCAGTGATAATGTGAGCAGTCTGTGGAACCCATGGGTGCAGCTGTTTGTGTGTGAGAACGCTGCACTAATAGTGGTGCTGAATGACTTCTTTGCATCACCCTCACCTGATGTATTGGAGAAGCTGCCACCAGAACTGGCAATTGAATGGTCAGACTTCTTCGTAGAAGGAATCTACAATCTGCTGTTGCCTCTGCCTGTCAGCATCACAGGTATGTGTGTTAGCTTTATACTAGGAGGGTATGACACAAACCGTGGGAAACAAACCTACTCTGAAAGGTAAAGCACCTAAAGTAGATAAATGTGTTTTTCATTTAGCATCACTAGATTATAAGATAGTTGCTGAATGGAGAGCATTTAGTAAAATAAAATGTAGTCTAATGTAACAGCCCTGTCATAAGTCATATCTTCATGAGGGTAACAATATTCAGTTTTTGTTGTTCCTCCAACTTAATGCTAATTTTGGAGACTGTAAATCTTACAATTCAACATCAACACAAACTGTTGTGATTTAATGAGTCAAAGTGCTTTTGTCTGTTTGCTGTCTAAATGCAGAAGCCTTCACTGAACCAGACGACCCCACGTTTCCTCTGGCGGCGCTGGAGTCAGTCGGTGTGGCTTTGAATTATGTGCCTATGCAGCAGCTGAACCAAAACTCCCTGCCAGCACGATTCATAGCGGGCCAGAAGACAAACCTGCCAGAGCCTCTTCAGACGCTCCTCAACACCTTCTGTCCTCTGCTGTTGTTTAAGGCCAGGCCTCTGCAAATCACTGTATACCACTTGTTAGAAAAGTAAGGGATTAGTTTGACAGTATGTGTCATTGTGCATGCTTGCAAATATTGCTGACTTTTCCTTAAATTAACAGAAAAAATGTTTTCAAATTCTGCTTGGCTCATACCAAAAATGTAGTGGGTTATAAAACATATTTGCATTTTTTTCAATCCAGAGTCATGCCTCAGCTGCCTGTATGTGATGGAGAAGGAGACAATAACAAGCCTGAAGATGATAGAGATGAGCCGTGTCTGTAAGTAAAAGTGGAAGTCACATTTGTTATAATGATTGGTTTCTAGGTGTTGTCACACGAGATATGCAAACATCCTTTTGTACTATAGGTAATGTATAAATAATTCTTTTTATAATTTTTAATTTTTGTGCTCAGCTCTCCTCCAGCCTCTCTGATGGCCATCCTGTCAACCTGTGAGGAGCTGTGTGACAATATCCTGGCCGGCCTTCAAGTAGGAGAGTTTGCAGTGGTCCAGCCTCTCAGTGTAGAGTACTCCTGCATCCTGGGGTACTTACTGGCCTGGAAGCTACTCCTCATCTTTTTCAAATCCTCACCCTCTCATGTGAGTCATGACTAGTCCTGGTCCAAGATGATCAGATATTTTTCACAATATAGTTGATTGGTTCTGGTTGTGACTGTATAAAGTTTTAATGTACGAGAGTATGCTCAAGCAAATAGATTTGTACTTTCCATTGAGAGCACTGGCTTTGATGTGGGAGAAGAGTAATGTTGATATCAAAGTATTGACACAATAATGAATGCTCTCCTGATTTGTCTTCAGCTGCGCGCCCATTATGCCCAGTATCTTAAGAGAAGCTGCTCCCTTAACAAGCTCCTCCTTCATCTTTTCAAACTGATGCCTGAGAACCCCATCTACCCAGGTCAGGGGTCAGACTCAAAGGAGAACAAAACCTTCTTTACAGAAAGCCTGTCTCTGGTTGTTAATGGTAAAAACAACACATACGTGCACGCACACACATGCACACACACCAACACAATATCTGTACATGGCCCGTAAAATATAAACAAGCTTAGATATTTGCTCTCCTGTGTTTTCTTGCCTGCAGAAAGCGACAGTGTTGAGCGAGAGCTCCCTCACCTGGCTTGTAGCGTATACTACAGCACAGTGCAGGACCTGCCTGCCATGGTGCGGCTGTGGTGGAATAGCCAGGAGAAGAGAGTGAGCGCAGCTGTGGAGAAGTTCACCATTAAATATATCAGCCCTGTTCTGTCAGCCCAGGAGATCTCATCTGTCCAATCCAGCACTCAAATGTTTGACAGCATGACTGTAAGTTAACAAGTACATAATCTCTCTGTGTATCTGCAACTTTTACCAGTTTTCAGTCATTTTTTAGACTTAAATATTCCTTAAATTGTTAAATTTAAATGAAGCAGTCAAATCATTTATCTGCCAAGTTCAGTTTTATTTGTATACATTTTTTTTTTAAACTGAGAAATAATTTACAGTTTGAGCTGCAATTTAATGTCTCCATCGTTTCCGAATTTGGTACAGCAACAGCAGCATTAGGATATTGAAAATTGAGGTTTTCTGTTTTCGGAAAAATTATGACAGTAATTAATTGTTGAATTTTTCAGGTCGTTTTGTTTTTAATTGATCTTTTCTTTGTATCTTTTATTTATATCTGCATTCCTCCTGTAAAATCAGAGCCTCATTTCTGCATAGATTATCTGCAGGAAATTGCAAAAAGTTAATAGGGGTAATAAACATTTAAGTCTGAACAAATCCTCTGGTGCAGCACCTGCATCACATTTGCAATATAATGACGCAGTAACAATGGATCCTTTTAATTTGAAATACATTAACTTTTATTGGAGGGTAATGCATTCAGTTCATCAAGTGTGATCCTGGCACTTGATTGTTAAGTATTATCTGAGTGTAAGAGTCCCCATGGCACAGGCAAGCACAGTATTTATTTATTTATCTTATTGCCCCCAGGTGAAGGCCCGCTCTGCAGCACGGGAGGTGATTGCTACCTATTCTGTGGATGATATCTTCATTGAGTTGGTGATTCAGCTACCACAGAATTACCCTCTAGGCTCCATCACTGTAGAGAGTGGGAGGCGCGTGGGTGTTGCTGTACAGCAGTGGAGGAATTGGATGCTGCAACTGAGCACCTACCTCACACATCAGGTAGAAATACAACACAAACATAGAGTGGATATAAGTACGGCAGCACTGTTCCCCAACCTGATGCCTAATTTGTGTGTGTGTGTGTGTGTGTGTGTGTGTGTGTGTGTGTGTGTGTGTGTGTGTGTGTGTGTGTGTGTGTGTGTGTGTGTGTGTGTGTGTGTGTGTGTGTGTGTGTGTGTGTGTGTGTGTGTGTGTGTGTGTGTGTGTGTGTGTGTGTGTGTGTGTGTGTGTGTGTGTGTGTGTGTGTGTGTAGAATGGCAGCATAATGGAAGGCCTGGCTCTGTGGAAGAACAACGTGGATAAGCGTTTCGAGGGAATAGAGGATTGTATGATCTGCTTCTCTGTTATTCACGGCTCCAACTATTCCCTGCCCAAGAAGGCTTGTCGCACCTGCAAAAAGAAATTCCACTCAGCATGTCTGGTGAGTTATATATGTCAATAGTATTTTACACCCAGTGGTTTTCAGTGCCTTCTCTGCACATTTTAGCAATTTACATAGATAAACCCACCACTGGTGATATAAGCATTTTTATAACACTTTTTTTCCCTTTTTTTACATTTGTTGTTTATTTATACTGATATACTTTTCTCATTTTCCTACAGTTCAAATGGTTTACTTCCAGCAATAAGTCCACCTGTCCACTGTGCAGAGAAACCTTCTTCTAACACAGTCTGTTGACCATGGCTGAAAGGGTGACAGTTGGATTTGCAAAATCAAAAGTCTTCAATCAAACAGAAATGGATCTGATTGTGATTTTATGCAAAAAAATATTAAGAAACCCATCTATTAGATCAGTGTAAACATTGAGATTTGCTGTGAGGCTTCTGACTTAAGGCAGGCATTATTTGGTTCAGAGGAAGTCTGAACCAAAGTACAGTAAAATCTAGTACTAAATATATTTGGGTGACTTATGTTCATATTCATTAGTGTTGATTGATAAGATTCAAAATTAATAAATTGTTTTACATTTTTGAAACATCCATGTTTGTAGAGGCCGAGTCACAAAGTTGGGAAAACCAAAAATGGTCAGATGCTTTGGTTATTTATAAGCACCTGTTGAATTGAGTAATTTAACAAACAAAAAAAGTCAACAATGCAATGTCCAAGACAGGTTTCACAACTATTTCCTAATATTTAGGAGTGTAAAGAGATTATGTCTGATTAGTGACATGTTTTATGCCATTGAGACATCTTGAGAACTTCTTTTGGGAGTTTTAATTTCAAAATGCAGATGCTTACAAATATTAAAACCTAATTGTATGTGTCTTCCCCTGTGCCTGCATATACAGCTGTAAATGATGCTGGAAACTAAATAAAATACAACTGGATGAAATAAAATGAATTCAATAGTTTTTTGACTTAGCTGTCAGTAAAGGGGTGAGTTGGTAAACAAATATACACTTAGAGTGTAAAGTAAAAGCAAGCCCCTGGTACCTGCCGAATTTTAACTGAAGCAGAATTTCATTGCACCATAGCTATATAGCCATGGTCCTAAACTGCTTATCTCTACCAGAGAAACATGTCTCCATCCAGAGGTACCTCCAAAAATAAAAAATTCTATAAGGCAAATGAGTGAACCAATGGAAGGACAGATTAGCACTCTGTCCAAGCTGGCGCACTCACAAGCTGAGGGAGCTCACTCGTTAACTCAATAACAAGTCAATAGCACTCAGACACTATACCCACCATATCCTTATCAGGAGGGAAAAGAGCACCAACCCACAGCTGCAGAGCGGAGCAGTACATCACTATACCAAACAAACATGGCGTACAACAACAACTCCTCTGGATCTACTTTATCCCGCAGGAGCTCCCAGTATGTTACGACCCAGGCTCAAGGGAAGCAACATAGAGGTATCAAACAGCACCCATGGTTTGCAAAGCAAAGTTTAATGCAAGCAGAAGATACAGAAAGTGGTTGCTGGTAGCACTGCTGATCCTGTCTGCAATTTGTGTGTGAGAGAGAGAGAGTGTGGCTTGAAAGGCTTTTAAAGACCATCCAGGAATCAGGAAGTGATGGGAGGAGGGGTGCCAGGTTATCTTGAAAATATAAGGGACACAGTAGTTTTGAACATAAGTAATATATTTATGTGAATAGTAATGTCAACGGTTTATACACATAGTGTGTATTATAATCAGTAGCCTTTGATGACTTACTATATACTAGTTTTTAATGGCTCTGCATAACAACACAACAGCTTAACATGATGTGAGGTGCAAGGCCGAGTACAGAGTGAAGTACAATGCGTACATTTTCCTGATGGCTGATTTCTGTAATACAGAACTATGCATATGCAGGCATTTATAAATCTGGCACAGAGGCTGCTTTTGCATATTTTTGTTTTATGCATACACTGACTTTCACTCCCTTGAATCCACAAAGTTTTATACATCTGGCCCCAGGTGTATTGTTGCGCTCATGATCATTAAATCCCTTTCCCAAAGATAGCTGCTTACCTAATTATGTTAATGGAAATCATTGTATAGGATATTGTAATTTCCACAACTTAATTCTGCAAGTATACAGACTTAATCGTCACAAAAGAAACACTCTGAAGGAATTTATACATACACAGCTTAAAGGATAAACCTCAAGGGACTTAACACATGGTAAAAGATTCAGTTCCTAATGGGACGACTTGCTGTCCTTTGCTAAAAACAAACAAAAGGTATATCTCTAACCTTTGGATAATGTCTATACTGTATTTTGGAAGAGTCTACTTATTGTACACTCAGTTTCTGCCGTGATAATAAAATTTAGGTCAACAAATGTGACATTTAAGGTTTGATATTGCTGTATCTGACACAACTTTATTCAAAGTCAACTGCAAAGAAACCCAAGTGCTTTGATGAACTGTTATGTTAACCTGAGCCTCTAATTACAGTTCTGTGGTATTTCCATATAACTATCAATGTAAGTTAGCCTGTGCCAGTTTCCAAGAAAAGACTGTAATTAGCCTCAGCCTGTGACTACTGGCACCAGTCTCCCATACTCATTTATCTCGGGTCCACCTCCTCCTCATGTTGAATAATTTATCTGTTTAATGCAGGCTTGCTCTGATCACAGTTGTTCCTATGGACTTAATTATGACAGATTAAGCATGATCAATGAATTAATCCCTATCATTTTGGTCTGCTGTCTGTGTGTTTGTGCAAGCGTGTGTGCATTTGTAATTCATTATTATGGTCAAAATGTATCAATACATACAGCCAGCATCCATCATCATCTGACCTTGACCTTTTTAATAGCCATTGATCTGTTTGCCCGGCATAAATATTTATACTGAAATTCCCCTCTCGCACAAGTTTTCACACACACAGTACACGTACACACACAGACAGCCTCAAATCTTATTGCTCATTATCTGCTTGATTAAGCAGTGGTGCAAATGTTATGAACCACAGTACAGTCCTGTGTGCTTTCATAATATAGTTCAGTCCTAACCAGAAGATGGCAGTATGATCACAAGACACGACTGAGAAAAAACTTCCGTTTGAGGAAGAAAGAGATTTTTAAAAATACAGTTTGGTGCTCTTTAGAGAGATTAAATTACCTACAAAGATCAAACCTTCATTGTTACGTTATGTGTTTCATGTTGCTTTTCAGACAAATAAGTTTTTCATTTTATCCAAATGATTAATAGGGAATTAAAAATAAATACATTAATGAAGGATCCCACAGGGATTATTAATGTGTCATCTTTAATTATCAAATTAAGTTGATGAATAAATTCAATCACAATGCTGGAATCTGATATGACAGTCAGACACTCAGTTTAAATGTTGCCAATAAACTTGACTGGGATGATATGATATAAATAGTTTTTTAGGGAGAAATGCCAGCCAAGATGTAAATCAGTGGCGTCAACCAATCTGAAAATGGCTGAAAACTAATGATAATAATAAGAATAAGGATAGATATTGAATCAATTTGTATACTCAAACATATTTTTTTAATGGCCTCAAACAGGAAATTCAATATCTACTTTGCTATACTTAGCTTTTATACGACAGTGAATTATTTTAATAATTTAATATAACCCAAAGTGTCATAAATAAAATAGTGATTCATGTTCTACACAGATTTGGTGCTGAGTTAGTGTAGGTAATGAAGACTTAATTTATGTTTGATAAAAAAAAACAATGAGGATAGATCAGATGCTCCACGTGTCTCCTTTCATAATACTGACAGTGCTTGAGATGCCATCCATCCATTCTGCTACATTGACCCACTTGTATGAAACTACTGTGTTAGTACAAGCTAATTAGCAGACAGCCTATCTACAACCAGTCAGTTCACTGGCCTCTCTGGGCTTCCAACCTGATTGGTGGAGGCTCTGTAACTTCGTAATTAGCCAGGCATAGCTAGCGCTCATTTAGCTCATTTTGACCCATTTGTGAGCCTATTAGCATTCCAATCCATTTGTAGGGGGCTGGTCCCATCCCAGTCACGCCACTCTTCAACACTGCAGGCAACTGCTCAGCTCTGGCAATGGCTTTGAATTAGTTTGTGTGTGTGTGTCTGTGTGTGTGTGTGTGTGTGTGTGTGTGTACACGGCATGTGCCTATCAGTATAAATCTGCTGATATTATTTCTATTGAAATGAATACCACAAAGTCATTTTATTTGCCTCTGTGTAGCCAGTTCTCTCTCACCTCGTTGATCTTTCTGTCGGCCCCTCTCTCTCATGTTCCCTGTCATATAGCATACTGTATGAAATTGCACAGCGTAAAATCAATATCAGAATTTGAATGTAATCCTGGGAATTTATTGGCTTCATTTATCCTAAGCCAAAGCAGGGAACTTTATAATTATACTGGGCTATTTTCTCAACTGCGCTCAACCCAAGAGCAATATGATCAATTTTATTACAACATTTGCTGTTTTCATATTTGAAGGTAATAAACAATGATTATTGACCTCAATGTATTGGCTCATGCAGACATGCATTTGTATTAGTCATTATAGCTGGGAGTGGCTGCCTGGTCTGCCACAGTTTAAATGCTGCTGTTATTACCCTGTCATCACATATAGGCCTTTTATAGTTTTCTATTACCGCTGCGATGTTATGGCAGCAACGGAGGAAGCCAAAGACCAAGTGGCTGAGTGTGCTGTTCTCAAAAGACTCTGGCTGTGACTCAGAACGACAGTGAGCAGAGTTAAAGAGAAAATTCTATAATCTTAAGACTGTACTAATAAAAAAGAGCAAGTCAGTGAAGCTTAGAACATGCATGCTCCCTTTACAGTGTGTGGTAACGGTAAAAAGAAGAGTTGCAGGCCCTGTGGTTTCAGGATTTATCAATGGCTACACACGTATATCCTATTTATACATGATTATTATCAATATACTTTCATGCAATGACAGCATGTCATGAGAATAATGGCAAATACTTGAGAAGGTGATCCGTTATCTTAGAATCATGGCCAAACACTTTTAAAAAAAAAAGTGCATTTGATGAAACTTCAGCCCAAGGGGCAATGCATGGCAAAGCACTATTTAAGTATTCTGAAGCACTGCCTTAGTTCACAGTCAAGCACCAGCAGCACAAGTCTGCCTACAAATAACTCTGGCAGTGGGTCCCACATGCTACATGGAAACAACAGCACATGAGAACTGTAACAGGAATCTGAGCATGACTAAATCCGTTTTGATGCATCTAGGACAAATGCATGAGTGATATTGCCTGAATATTTTAGGTTATGTACCTTAACTCCTGAACAGGAGCTTAATAGAGGCAGGGAATAGGGAGAGTTGATGCTTCACAGTGCCGGCTATAGCTTACTGTGAGTTCATTTTGTAGTGGCAGGGATGGATCTATGGTGTACTCGTATGACTCACAGAGCAAAGGTAGCAATTAGGAAGCAAGAGTTCAAATAAGAGAGACCTCTATCCCACCTTATTCCCTAAATTTAGAGAAACCCACAGGCATGGGTATATATTGTACACATTTTGTATTTTTTATTTTGATGTACTGTCCATTTAAATGGCCACAATGTTTCAGAGAGGTTAGTGTTACCCTCACTAAGCCCAGGGGTGTTTAGATATATCATGCTGTAAAGTAACCAGACATTTAACAAAGAGCATAGAAGGTGCATTGAGAAGTTCATGGAAAACGCTGAACTAAGCTCCCCAAAATTATTTTCTGGATCTCAACCTAACATTTTTGTGCTGTTTTGATGAAAAATTATTTGGCTGCATTATTACTGACACAACTTGAAGATGGCGCAAGCTTTTGTTGTGTATGATGAGCCAACTACAAACCTTTTACTTCTGTAAAAGGTTTGTAAGTGTCTCTTTCACAAACACAAGGATTCAGCATTTATAGCTCAAGGAATGGCAATATTGGTCACTTTGGTGATCCCTTAAAGTCCTCCTCTATTCAAAAAATGTGTTCAACTTATTGTTGCTTGTTACTTCACTTGAATGTTTGAGATTCACAGTGCAGGTTTGTGTACAGAGTTAGACATTAGATTCTGTTTCACATTCAGCTACTGAGCTATATATGGGCATGGTTTGTGACATCACAACCAGTTTGAAGTAGTAGCAGTATGCAACTTATGCAAGTGTGATGTTGAAACTCCAGTTTCTCCAGTCTCCAGTGAATGGACTTTTTAGTGGAATATGAGACATCTTGTATCCAGCAGTTGAACTTATAAAATGAAAAATAAAAAATAAAAAAAATAAATTACATATTCATAGATCCTTGATTTTTAATGAGGTATAAAGTGTAGATATATTTTAAGAATATCTAACCCTGGTAATTTAAGTTTTTATGGAGAAAAAAAATATCAGACACAATTATTCATTCAATCATTTATTTTTGTACGTTGTAAAGCATGTCTGGAGGGGATCTTTAACTTTTCCTCTAACACCACCATCAGGTAAAATGTATATTTGTCCAGCACTTTGGTTTATGACCCATTACCTTTAAAAAATGACATTCCCGTCAGCTTGAGCTGTACTTTCGGAGAATATCAGCATGCTTAGCAAGTACAAGTACAGAGTTTTAGCCTTGTTATCTCAAAAGACAGATTTTGTGCTGGGTATCACTTTAAGAGACACAAGTTGTCATTTTTCACATTGACATCAAGGCTGCCATGATATCATGGCTGACATTATTCAGAGAGATAGAGACATAAGTTTACCTTTTTTAGTTACTGGACGAGCTGTCTATTTCTGCTTCAGCTGTAGTATCTCGGCAAGAAATTACTGGTGAGTATATCAAAATCTGATCCAGGCTGGTTCTGCTTGTCTGCATCAATCATCAGAATGGCTCAGCTGATAAACAAGTATAGAGTGCAGTATGCCCCAGTGCAGTGCCACAAACTAACTGAGAAATCATCAGATCCTTGAAGTTTTACACAATTAGGTAAATCCTAATTGGCAATTACTTTTATTTGTAATCCTAAAGGTATTTAATGAGCTCATTTAATGGTCCCATGGAGCATGATAGAGCATGGTAATTGGTTTTTATAAGAAGTGTAAAAATCAAGGTGTGCTTGTTAGGTGGGCGGTACCACTTATTCACCAAGCCATTATGTGCCATCAAGAGAAAGTTTGCTTCGAAAGGCGTTTTGGAAAGAATCTCGAAATCCCTGCAGTAGTCCTTAAGATAAGAATTGACACACACAAGGAGTTTTGAAGTGAGATGTTTTGATGCTAGCAACTCTCTTCTTAATGATCATCCCCCGATGATGGTGTGTTTATGTACATCCATCTTCAAGTGTAAAACTAAAAGGTAAACAAAAACAAAAAACCTAAAGTCATACAGCTGCCCTTGCAGCTTTCTACAGCTGTAAAAGTGGACGTCTCACTCTCCAGTTCTAACAAGGTCGGAGCTGTCAGGAAAGAGTGAGGCCGGGGAGCTAATATACTCAGGCCAGGAGGAAGAGTCATTCCTCATACACCCAACAGACGAAGGACTGGGGAAGAGAGAGGAGGGAGGAACAGTGTGAGAGCAAGAAAAGAATGGAGATGAGTGAGCAGAAGGGAAGAGGGGGGAGATTAGGACAAGTCACACAGGGAAGACAGAGAGAAGAGGCAGCAAGATAATGGAGAACTGGAGCAGAGAGTGGGGGATGAAGAGTGGAGAGGAACAGAGAGAAGCTGGCTGCCCTACCCTAAAGCAGTGTTGATATGACAGTTGTCTGAGGCCAAATCTGAGGCCAACTCATTCCACTGATATATATGCCTCTGGCTTTACCAACCTTCACACTAAGAGATGCATGCACACTACTTTCTCTCTCTTTTTCTGTATCTGAGAGGACAACTCTTTCCTAACACTTCAGTTTTAGATAAGTTATATCTGAGCCATCGTTATAAACTCCCTACAGAAGAAGCCTGTTATTGGCTGATCTGAAATATAATTTATTCCCATGCTGTGTTCTTACACAGCCGTTATCTTTGTGACATTAGCAGGACTCAGCCATGCTGGCACCAGTCAGCAGCACTCTTGCACACTCATATGCCCTGCTTATCATTTTTGTGTTGGATTGGATGTTTTCAGCTAATGGCTAATAAATAAAACTAATTAAGCTCATGATAATGAAATGATAATTCAACATCAATTACTCACCCACTGCACAACTAGGACACTTTGGTTTTTCAGCGAGTCAAGAGCAGAGAGAGAGAGGGGAGAGAGAGATACCTGAAACCAACGCTGCCTATGGGCTAATACTCACATTATGTCTACATTATCTCACCGTGCAATGGAGCCATATCAAGGCTAGCAAAATAACAAGGTAATCAATTAAGTTAACCATGCTATTAAGTTAATTAATTGCCTGTATGCCCAGGAGTTTCCTGGGGCTTGTGCTGTGGACCGCATTACTGCACTGGCCAGTGATTAGATTACAGAGTTAGTAATGCCATTTGAGGCTGAAGTGCGAGAGCTGCAAAGTGGAGTCCCGCTGGTTGCTGTAAGCTTCTATCTCCAAATGAACAGTATAATGCATTCGACTGCATCAGTAGCTTAAATAGGGACACTGTTTTTCAGGATACAGGTTCCAGTGGAAAGATATTCTTTCTTGAAGCAAAAGTAGCATCTTCATGAAAAAAAAGAAAAAGAAAAAGAAGATTTAATCTCGGCAGTGCAGTGTGCTTTTGTTTGCTGAGGGGGAAATCAGGCGAAATTGCCAAGTGCATTAGATACTTTACTTACTGTGCTCAGATAAACAGCTGATGAAAACAACACAGGTGGCCTTCCTAATGCTACAGACTCAAGAAGAAATGTCAGTGTTTTGACAGATATTGTTCTTTCTGTGAGCTTTTCTCCGTGAACTGTTATCCCGATTTAAAAGGCAATGGTCATATGAGAGAAGGAAACTTACTTATGTATATTTATCGTGTATCACCAGGGTACTGACATTCAGGGGTAAGAGAAGATATCTGTACTCAACAAGTCAAAACTCCACCAAAACAGTGCAATGCAATAAAGATGTGGTAGGAAAAAACAATGTCCACACTTGTTAGGGCCCAGTTTCACCCAACACCAGTCCCAGCATTCAATGACACATCTTTACAGCCTCTGAAATTGTTTTGGTTACCACACCTCAGTCAAATGTCTAAACTGCTGGACTGAGACTTTAGCTGTTTTTATTTTTATCTAATGCTTTCTACTTGTGAAAACACAAAAGCACAACATTTTCAACCAAATAGGCTGGTACCATTTATAGCATGACTTAATTTGATCTGTTTGTAAAAATAAAAGTGGTGGAAGGATCTAATGTTCACATAATTTCTGCTGACATCACATATTCGGCATTTTGCATTTATCCTGTATTTTTTATGGTTTATACTACTTGTTTGCTTTGTTTGCACTTCTTCAAAATCGTGTTGACACAAGCCAGCTCGGTAAGCATCCGTTTCGATGATATTGCTGAATATGCAAATCAGAATTTCATTTGTGATTCATACTGAAACCCAAGTAAACAACAACCCCAAATCCCTCATCTGTTTATCAAGTCGTTTCACTGCCATTTTAATTCATTACAAAGTGAGTCACTGTGAGGACATTCAACACTTGAAAAAACTAAGAAAACAAGATGAAATAGACTCCCAGCACTGAGCTCTAACTTAACTGCTGGGGTGACATTTTAGTCCCGATATTGACCCTTATCAGGCCTCAACACAGCAGAAAGAAAGGGGTACAAATAATTGACTCTGGCTAATATAAACAGAGAATCATCATCATATCTTAAATTTTGTATATACATCAATGAATGAGGGCTTAATTGAGGCTCTAATACCTGGGGACATATTTATTCTCCATATTTACATGTATTTTGGATCACCAAGGCATCATCCTTCTCAGCAGGTTTCAAAACACTGTCTTTATCATTCACAGAGATGGACATAATTGTTTGCCTTTTGTTGAACACTTATGTGCTTATTTAAAATGTATGTATTTGTATTTGCACATTTTCCAGAGTGGATATTTTCCCTTTCAGTACATACATTTTTTAAATCTTGAAATGTACAACGCACGCACGCACGCACGCACGCACGCACGCACGCACGCACGCACGCACGCACGCACACATGCACACATGCACACATGCACACACGCACACACACACATACAATGGATTGATTTATAGCCATTCAGATTTGTCCTCCTGTGTTTGACTGCCAGTAATCTTATGCAGTTTCTCTATGCAATATTGAAGATAAGAGACCCTGTCATTACTGTAATATGCTGCATTTGAGCACCGTGCTACCACACCAGACATCTTCGGTGGATTTTTACCAGCACAGAATGTGACTCTGTCCGGTTTTCTCTTGTATTATAATGAACATGCTGACAGTCAAATTAGCATGGTGTCACTGTGGCAGCATGCTTCAGTGACATGACTACACAGCTGTCCTACAGTGATAGCACACTACACTCTGTTTAAGGATCATAGTACTGCCAGTGAAATATATGTCAGATGGTATGTAGTGAAGTCGGCTAACTGTACCTGCATTTGGATTCCAGTACTGTTTGGAATGTTTCCATCTCTCATTCCTTTCCTGTCATTTCATTCATTTTTTAGGATTTTTGGAGAGTGCCTTTTAAATTTCAGCCAGCTTTTCTTTTTTTTCGCCACACGATTAAAAACTATTTTTGTGGTGTACAGAATAAGTACAGGGATATCTACCGCGGTGACAACTGCAGTTCAACTGATCAAAAGGAATTTAAATGGTTGTTGTATCTAAGGCACCATTGTGTGAAACATAGATGGTTTTAATACAATCAATAATGCATTCCATATCCAGGAATGTATGTTATCTGCACTTTGAGTCCTTTTCTTGATATTGGACACACACACACACACACGCAAACACCATGCTTAAGGTCTGCACCTGAGACCGCAGAAAAAAATGCTCATTTTAATTGAGTCCCCCTGAGTAAGCTGGGGAAGTTCACCCATCACTCTAACACATGCCTCCTATTTTTACACACACTAACACACGCACGTACACACGCACAGAGACTGGAGAGACCTTCACTTTAATAGGCTCCCCTGGGTTATAATGTTATTGTTGATTTCCATGCAGAAGGCGTACAAGGGTGTACATAATCAAATTCACATGTAAGCACGCACCGGCACACTCTAGACACATGCATGCATGAATGCATGAACATTGTTAGAACCACAAACAAACACCTCTCTCTTTGTCTCTTTGTCTTTCTGTCACAATACAGCATCAACACCTCCAATGTAATTCTGTTATGGTCGTCAAAGTATTTCTATAAACCTGAAAATGAGCCAAATTCTTCTATAATGTGAATGTGAATTTTATTGCATTGAGTAAAGCTCTACTCCGAGAGAGATCACAGGAGTATTTAAGCTGCAACTATAAATCTTGCATTTTGTTTTGTCAGAGTTATATCAGTTTATAGAGTGCCTTAATGCAAACGGTATAAAATGTTCTCCCTTTTAAGGAACTTTATCTTGTCTAGTCAGCATGCACTTAGTGAGGGCAATAAAAAGCAAGTTTGTTGTTAGTGCCACCCCCCACACCACTCACACTCCATCCGATTTATTGTAAGAGATATTATTATGGAGAAAAGTGCATCTGTGAAAAGTTAAATACGGACATCCATACTTAATACAATAATTTTGTATTATTTTTATTTTTTAATGAGTTTTTTTGTAATTTATAAATTATACAGTTGATTACATGCAAAATGAAATGGTTGTTTGATCATGAATCAATTTGAAATGTATTATTTTTCATATCACCAAAACAATTAAAGAGTAGTTACTTGCCAGTTCTCCCATCAGTTGCAATCTTTGCCAAAACACATATAAAATAATTTGAATATAAAATATGTACATATAACAGACTGAGAACAATTGTCCAGTAAGTAGTAACTTTATGAAGGGCAGATTACAGTTGGATCAATGCATAGTTGAACTGGATCAGATGTTCATTAGGACCATTTTATTCTGCTTGCAGACATCTCATTGATCATGAATGGGTCAATTACTTCGGCTACCACTGCAAGGGACATGTGTATTGTATTGCTGATGTAAAAGAGTACAAATAAACTGAAGAATGATCACAGTTGACAGCCAGTGGTTATCAGTTCTGCCTGAATTCACTTTCTCAGTTGATTGTAGAATTATAACAGTTATTTTCCAACATTGTTAATAGTCAGTCAATATTGGCTTTACTAAGCTCCCCTTCAAAATTAATTAACACATTCTATCACACTTCATTAATTAATGTTGAAGTACTTAACCACTGGGAAGAATTGAGAAGTTTATTTTGGGCAACTGCAATTTAGTTGTCTTTGCCTGTGCGACTCCTCTCAGGTCACTTGTGGTCACTGGTGCGTTTCAACGGTCAGTGCCCAGCAAGATAATGTGGGTCAGTTACATATTAGGACTAGCTGGTGTTAATGTTTTCAGTTTTCAATTGAGGACATAAGGATATAAATATCTTCTCCTCTCATATTTTAACTGTTCCCTGTTTTTTATAATGATTATTTCTCCATTATGCCCACTTGTAAACAGGGAGGTACTCCACCAACTGTCTTTTTTTATTACCTTGAAGTTAACAATCACAAATGTATTGCTTTCAGTTCAGTTTCAAGTGTGTGTGCCCACTGTTAGGAAGAGTTCCCATTTATATACCCTTTGTTTAGTGCCCTTGGTGGTTGACTATACAGATACAGTATATTTCTTTTGGCTGTTAGGACTGAGTTTAAGTGATTGTCCTCTCTAAGAAAACTCTTTTGTAATTTAAAAGGTGCCTGTTTTCAGATGTGTTTAAAGGAAATTGGACTCACAGCAGATGTCTTATGAGGGCGACAACATGTATTAACAAAGCCTTTGCTCACTCTTTCGCACATGTTTAATATTAGTAAGCAGAAGTGTATGCGCTAACTTCCAAACTCCAAACTCCCTCATCCCAGTTTTGGCAAAACAACGGCCTTTTGTTGTTGATTTTGTTTTTGAACATCATGCATTCTGTCCCGATATGTAAACACTTGAGTATCCATTCCTGAATTGGGAACCAGCAATTCTCTGTTTGTGTATCTCTCCATGGTGCTGAAACAGTTAAACATGTCTTTATTTGCGTCTCTCTCCATGGTGCTGAAATTGTCAAACCTACCAGTGTTTGTTTCTCTCTCTACGGTTCTGAACAGTAAAATCCATTTTCTTCCCCCTGTGTTTATATTGACATTATTGGTGCAGCATAATTACCCCAATGACATTTCCTGTAGATTTTACTTTTAATCATTAATATACATCATAGAGCCCACATTGTGGCTTTTATGTATAGGCATAAAGATGAAATAATCTCTCCACTTTTACTGTGATCCTGCATCTGTTTTCAAACTTTAAACTCAAACAATACGCTTAGGCACCCCGATGAGGGCTCAGTTTCCTTCACTTCATTACTGTACAATATTTTTAACCCCTGTCCTGTGACCCTCCCTTGACCCTCTCTAATTTGCATGTTCCTCAGACAGATGGACAGATGAGGTAATCATTTTTCTCTTAAAGTATTTTTTATAGGCATCTGAAAGGCTATAAAACACACATCAAGACTTGCCTGCAGTCTTGTCATTAGTATTCATCTTGCTGAAAGATTGAAAGAAGTTTGGACTGGACAATAAAATTACCTCTCAGACAGAGTGCCCAGAGGCAAGGTTTACCAGCTTTGGCACACAATCTACCAGGAAAAGGTGAACTCTTCCAAGTGCAGCACTTCTGAAAGTTTTCAGATAAAACAGTTTCAATACATCAAAAATTAATTAGCCTTACTCACATCACACCATGCTGAAGATGCTTGGCAGGGAGTCTAATTGTAGTGGTATTTTTTTTGCCAGTGTTTCTTAATATCTTGATGAAATTTGCCATAACACTATCTTTGTTTTTTCAGCCAGAGGTTTTTCTCTCTTGCTTTGAGCAAAACACTTTCCACTTTCCACTTTCCAGTCCGCCGTTGTAGGAAACAGTTTCCCTTTTTGTTATTAAAATCACTCCCTTAGTGTTATGCTCAAAGGTGGTCTACCAAATTTGAATTCAGATTTGGTTGTATAATGCTTTCTGTAGTGTTGACCAGAACTGCAATGGACAACTAAAAGTTATTTTTTTAATAAAAAGGTCAGTGTTTTTACAGAGACATTTGATATCCTCCCTGTTCTTACTCAGTTGCTCTATGTCCTCTAGAGTTGGTTCCACATATTGCTTATGATGGGTGTGACCCAGATGTTGCACTATACAAAGTGATTTACTTGAAGGTAACATGCATATTGTAAGGACATGCATATGTAGTTGTTGTTTGTTTGTTTCAATTAATCAGAACCTGATCAATACATTTACACCCCTTGTTGTTATTGCAGTGAGCTAAAACATTTTTTAAAGTTGCTGCAGTTTCCACATTTAATCACTACTAAATGTCAATATGGTTGCTGGCTTTTTTTCATAGGAATCATGAAAAAATGTCCCAGAAAGAAACAGAAACTTTTCTTTTTCAAATGCAGTTCCCATTCCACTCTTCATTTGATATGTGAGTAAACTGTGTTTACAACACAAATTAAGATTCATTCTCATTACTAAACATGATATGATGTCGTCTATCCCCACAACCGACAGCATGAAAGCAGCCAGTGTGTTGATTAGCTAATTAGAAGATTTCACAAAAAAATCAAGCTCACTTTGACACATTTCTACCATGTGTTGATACAATGCCAGCTTTTCAGAAGAAGATCAGGGTGCCAAACTCCATGCTAATTTAACCATATGGCAGTTCAAAACTCATGCATCGCAGTCAAACAGTGAATCGAGCTCAAATAGTAAAGATGATAGGACATGTTGCAGGTCTTTGCACTGTATTTGGCACTTATTTTATATTCAGTCTTGCACTTTAGCACCCCTGCTCACTTTAACTGAAATGTGTCTGATGCCTTGCCCTTGTGATCCCATTGATTTTAAGCAATGTTCTATGCTGTTTGATTTACATTTAGGTTTAAATCTGGTTGGACTGACACATTTGCATTTTGATACTTCCTCTGCACTGTGCATAATTATGTGTGTTGGAGAGAATTACAGAAAAATCATCTGCCTGCTGCTTTGACATCATTTTTGCACTTTTCCTTGAACTTTGATGTCTGTGCCACTGAAGCGGCTGTAAATGTATTGTTTTGTATTTAAGCTCATATCCCCTCTGAATGGACATGAATGTATAATTTACACATAAAAATAACCTAATGCATCCTAATCACAATAGAGCTGAATGTCAAAGCATATACTGTACACACATTAACACACAAATGCACAGACAATGGTGCAAAGACACTCAAACGCACACACTTTCACTTTGGCAGCTGATCTAAACTGGGCCAGGCAGGGCCTTGGAGGGAGAATGTAGCAGGACAGAAAGTACAGCAGCCAAATGAAGAGGTGGAGGGGCCAGAAGGCTGGAGTGATAGAGAAAAGAGAATAATTTGAAAAAGGGGGAAAGAGAGATGTGAGAAAGATGTGAGAGGGGAAAGAAAGAGGACACATTTCATGTTCACTTCTTTACCTGAAAGCACATTGACTTTAAATGTTGTTGTTTTTAGTGTGTGTGTTTTTTTTGTGTTTTTTTTTAATTATTTTTTTTTTTTTACAGTATTCTCCTATGACACTATCAATGACAATTTGGTTTAATATTAATGTGAGTGTTCCTAATTTCAGCTCAGCATTAAGACATAAAAGTATAATACCTATGAAAACTGAGATATGTGCCCTGCTCAAGTTAATATTTATTCTGTTTTTGTCTGGACATAATGTCAAGATACTGTTAATCTCCTGTTTAAATTTCCAAAGTCAGTATGCTAATATTCAAACACGTAGACACCTCTATCCCCAAACTATCTGGATAACAATATACTTCTTTTGTCTTTTCTTACTTCTAAATCTCACATCACTTTGTCCTCTCACAATACTTTGAGTATTGCATTGCTAAATCACAGACAGTCAGGACAAAGGCTGTAAAGGGGTAAAAATGTCCTAACATGATGCCGGAGCATGTCTTCTCTCTTAATGCGTTTGCAGTTTGGCTTCTAAACTAGAAGTGTATTACAGAAGTTAAACAAAAGGTGTTTGCTTATGGTCTAGCACAGGGTCCTTTTTCAGCCCATCTTAATGGCACATCTTTAATAAATATTTATAGGGGCACTGGGGGATATTAAAAAACATGACATGCTAAGATGGCTTTATTCCCATGGTGATAGAGATCTATGTAGAGTTACAAAAGGAAGAGAGGTGAGAGAATGAAAAAGAAGGCAGTCATTTGTTTGGTGATGGCAGGCCAACAGATGACTTTGGCAAGGACATTTTTGATAGAGGCCTGTTACACAGTCTCTGTGAGCAATGAACGTAGCAACCCAAAGGGCAATGCAAAGACTGTTTCTTTTAGAAAAGCACGTCATTATTTAAAGAAAATACATTCTTACATTCTTACTCATAATAAGGACTAGGTGTACAGTATATCTATTCATATACTTTACTTTAGTAGTGAAAAAATAAAATGCACTAAATGAACAATTCAGAGTCATGTCTTGTCACGTTGTATCACCAGTCATTCTATAATTATGTATCTGTATGTAGCAAGTATATGGTCCTATAAATATAACATATAAATATAATAGATATAATTCATTGGCACCTGTTGAGAGAGTATTTATAGAAAGCCCTTTCATCTAAACCCACCCAACCTGCACACAACCTATCCAGTTAACCCAGTTAGGAATTCTGTATAATATTTGATACATTTCTCTCAATATATCAGTCTTGTATTTTTTTTATTGAAATGTTTTTATTTCAGGAATGGTAACTCAAAATGCATTTCTCGGGGGCAGTGCCTTTGGATTGGCAGACTGTGGTGGTGGTCCCCTCTTTTTAAGAAGGGGGACCGGAAGGTGTGTTCCAACTATAGGGGGATCACACTCCTCAGCCTCCCTTGTAAGGTCTATTCGGGGGTACTGGAGAAGAGGGTCCGTCGGAACTGTGGACCAGCTTTACACCCTCTGCAGGATCCTTGAGGGTGCATAGAAGTTTGCCCAACCAGTCCACATGTGTTTTGTGGACTTGGAGAATGTATACGACCTTGTCCCTCAGGGAGTCCTGTGGGGGGTTCTCCGGGAGTACGGGGTATCGGACTCCCTGATACGGGCTGTCCGTTCCCTATACGACTGGTGTCAGAGCTTGGTCCGCATTGCCGGTTGTAAGTTGGACTTGTTTCTGCTGTCAGAGAGACTATGTCTCTCGGCTGGCCTGGGAACGCCTCGGGATCCCTCGGGAAGAGCTGGACGAAGTGGCTGGGGAGAAGGAAGTCTGGACTTCCCTGCTTAGGGTGCTGCCCCCGCGACCCGACCCCGGCTAAGTGGTAGAAGATGGATGGATGGATGGATAACTCAAAATGCCACTTTCCCATGGTTTGGATCTTTTGATCCATCTGTAAAAATCTGTAAATATGAACTGCATTCTTGTTGCAGAAGACTTAAAGTTGCAATACATGACATTCTGCCACTAAATGTCGCACTATAGCACCGACATCTCAGACCGAAACAAATGTGTGTGTTGTTTACTCAATAAAGCTGACAAAAACAAAAACAAAAAAGTCGGCAGTGCTGATCACAGAAGGATCAAGATTCAGTTAGTGCATTGCCTATTTCTCGCACATTTTTTTTGTTGTATTATTTAACTGTAATTTGAGAAAGTTTGTGACATGGCTGCCATCTTGGAACAGTTGTGGGGGGCACAAAAGGACTCACATGCACTAACGTGCACGAGTGGCAAGACCGGGTACCAAGACAAAGAACAGAGAAGCTCCAATTACAACACACAAAGAGAGGGGGGGTTTTCGCTCACTGCTCAGGTCACTTATACTCCATTATATCCTTACATAACAAATAGTTGTTTGCTGACATCCAGTTAGGTTGAACGTCCTTTATTGCACCTTTAACTTCCTTGACTACATCTCCTGATGTCTTTCTTTTGTTATTATTAACAACACTTTCTCACTTGTCTGCTGGTATGGGTCCATTAGTCTCAAAAACAGGAATCGACTGCAGGGTATTGTTAAAATGTGCAGCAAGGTCACAGGCATAACCCTGAACAACCTGTCCGATCTTTACAAAGTCAGGACCTTGAAGAAAGCCTGTTCAATCCTGGCTGATCCTAGTCACCCCCTGTCCAAGGACTTCATCTTGCTTCTGTCTTGCTGCAGATATATTCTGCCAAGATGCAGGACTTAAAAACTAATTTGTCCCTAGTGCAGTTGGCCTTTTAAATTACTGTTATTTTTATATAATATTTATTGTTCACTGTTTTTGTCTGATGTTTTAGATAGTATTTTTTGATCACTGTTTTATTTATTCATTGCTCCGTTTACTGTTGTCTTTTTACTGCTAGCTGTGCAACAAATTGCCCCTTGGAGACAATAGAGATATCCTTGATACTTAATCCTAGAAAAACATCAGGTTCTGGCACAACTGATCAACAGACTGGAGGGCAAAAATTAAAATTAATAATACCATTTTTTTTCTGGCTTAAATTTTCAAAGTTCGCTTTGGCCATTCTCTCTGTACTTCCATTTTAAGAGAGGTGATGTCAAATTGGGTTTCTCTGCACTATTGACTAGGTCACACACAATGTCCTCTGGGTAGCAGTGCAGGGTGACTGGATAGGTGGTGTCTGGTAACTGGATTCATGGCGTGCAGTTTAGGTGGGGTTTTGAATGAAAGGATTTTCCATGAGCATTGGGGGATAGTCCACCTTTACTAATATCTCAAAGGAATGATAAATGCTGGGATGACAAACAGAAGCATCCAGTGGTAAAGTTCAAGGTCAATAACTGTCCCAGTCATATATGAGAACATGCATTTTTTTGATGTGCCCAACAGAAATCTTTGAAGCCCTTTACATGCAACCAGTTGAAGAAGTAAGATGAATAGTTCCAATTTTTGAAGACAAAGTGAGAAAAAAAGATTTTTTAATGTTATTCAGTCACTTATCAATCAATATCAATAATAATCAGTATTATGTAAAAGTAATGTACATGTTAAAAAAGACATTCATCCTTGTCATACTTACACGTGTCTGATACAGTACAAAACTGAAAAATCAAATTAAAAAGAAAATGTACTTCATAGTTCACTTCAAGTATTACAGCAGTATAAAATCAATAATCCTTTACATATCATAGGTTACAATGGTCTAACATCAAAACATGACACCTCTGATATGTTCTCATAGCAACACATTTAGAGAGATCTTCAGCCACACAACCAAACATTTCAAACTGTAGGTCAGTAACATACTTTCATGTCATTGGAAAGGGCAAACACGCCAATAAACCACAAATACATGAGAACGTTTAGTCTGCTGTTACAGCTCAGGAGGATGCTGTGCATTTTTGTGCTGTATTCGTCAAGTTGTGCTCTTTAGTTTGCTTTATGAGAAACAAATTGCTGCATTCTCATATTTTACAGTGTACATATTGATTTCAAAGGAACATTATAGTCAATAATTATATCTGTACTTTACAGTTTGAAAAAAGTTATTTTAAAATGATGTGTGTTTAAGGTTTGTATGTGCAGTTTTTGTTTATTTTCCATTTCCTCAGTAACACCTGTGTGCATGTGTGTGTGGTTGTGTACTTTTCTTCATGATCTTTTAGTGACAAAATAGTTCCACACAATCTCATTATGGGGACTTAAGGTAATCAATAACATACTGAGGTTGACCTTCTTCTGGTTTTAGGTTTGGTTTACATATGACAATATAGATATAAATGAGGTAAATTGCAAGCCACAGTATATCGAAGAGAAGTCTTGGTGAATAAGTGCGTCAACACAGGTGTCAAACATATAACTTTTTTGTTTGTTTGTTTATTTAAGGTAAGAGTTGGGGTTAGACATGTAGTAGTTACAATTAAGGTAAGGATAAGTCTCCAGGAAAGACAATGCAATGTTCTCTTATGTGACAAACACTACTGTGAGGTTGTGTGTGTGTGTGTGTGTGTGTGTGTTTGTGTGCGTGTGCGTGTGCATGTGCGTGTGCGTGTGTGTGTGTGTGTGTGTGTGTGTGTGTGTGACACTACACACTACATCTGGTGAGAGAGGTGAGGTAAACTTCTTTACTTTCACAAAAACAGGGAACGTTATTATTTAAAAATGCTGGATGCAGTGTCTGTTTAGCTTTGGGTGGCTTCACTGTCAGTTTCCACAAACAAACCTTGTCGACGCAGCAGCTATTCCAATGTCACTGTGGCGGCAACACACCAAACCTGGTGTTGAGCCACACCTATGATGGGACACTAAATGTGTAGAGCTGAGCAGAGTGTAACTGTAATAATGTGCACGATCCAGAGTTTTCCTCATGTGGCTGCCTTCCATCAGCAGCCTTGACTCAGGACACTGCTCTTATTAAGGTATAAACATTGTAGTGTATTCTTTACTTCCTACTCTTTGCACAAGTGTTGTTTCTGCACTATAAAGAAATAGAATGTTTTTTAGATTTATTTAAAAAATGGTGGTAATTATTCTTGTATATTTGTGTACTTGGAAAGTACGTGGAAAGAAGCAATTTAAGTTATCTTGATACAGAAAAACTACAGGAACTATAAAACTATACTGGAAAAATGCATGTATGTTGTATGTATGTATGTATGTATGTATGTATGTATGTATGTAAACAGTATGGATTACAGCAGAGAGTGAATGTGGCCACTAAGAGAGTGATTTTGGCAAATGTATTGGTTTAAATTAAAGTGTCTGGTCTTCTGCAACAGAGGCCCACTCCTTATAACATCTCAGTGCATATTTCTTTCACTCCATATTGTCTCAGAAGCTGAAGCTACCACACTTTTGGGACTTTGTGTGGTGCCGTGTGGTATTTAATGGCACTTATCATGACCCTGCAGGATTCATTAAAATTAGGATGCAACTCTGATTATGTTTAACAGCTGCTTCATATTATAAGATGCACTCGCAGGTCACAAACCCTCTGGGATATTCTCTCCCTTGATGCAAGAAGACATTTGACCATTAGAGATGGATTAATTAAGGTCTTTGCTCCACAACATTTAGGCTTAAAAATAACCTAATTTTCATAATTGAGGATTTTAATATCCTGTCTACAGTATAAGCTGACAGGTGATGCATGCTTGTTCAGACTCATAGTCTCTAGGCTATCCTAGGCTCCCCCTTTAGAGTTTTTTTTTATCTCCCCCATTATTTCTCTTATCTTTAGAGCCCATTACTAAAGCAGTATAAGTCCCTGGACCACCAGGCAATCACAATTAATGATAATTTCCATTTGCTTCTCTTTCAGCTGATGACATCCTGATTTTAATCCCTAAAAACATATTGTGTGATGTAGACCAAGATATATTCCGTATGTGATTTTTCAGAAGATCGCACATAGATCAACTCTGTATGCTTTGACACAGGTATGAGAGGGCTGATTGACAGAACCAGCCGATTAGTGTTTTATCTGAGATTTTCTGAGGAGAATTTCCCTCCCCAACAGGTTCCTTCTTGTAGTGGATGTTTCAGCGTGGCCATTAATCAAGTCATATCAGTGAAATGTCTCAAAAGTTTGCTGAAGCTAAATGCAACTCATCCATCACACTACTGAGAGGCTTCATACGTAAGTGATGTAGACATTTTTCTTCTCTCTCCCTTGTCAACGGGGGATATGATCTATATGCAAAGTCAGATTCGCCCTGCAGTTGATTAGTTTGTGAGGTCCTCTAGAAAGACAGTAGGGGATGGAAGACAGAGAGGAAGAGTAGAGAGATGTTGAGAAAACAGTAAATGGTACAAGTGGAATAAAAGCGCAGGACTAGGTACAAACAGGGAGAGGTAGAGGTGGGGAGAGGCATAGAAGGAAAGACAGATGGAGAGGTGAGACGGAGATTGGGTTACTTGCAGATAACATCGCTGAGTGATAGATTCTTGTGGAGACTAAATTAGGCTCGTGGGCTGAGAGGGAATCAGTCTAAGTCCTGAGTGACAAGCAAGGAGAACGCTTATCAATGACTAGCGAGGGGAAATTGGACATCTCCTGAATGCCCTCATGATAAAGCTGCTCATTTGTGTGTGTTCCTTGAACGGTACACAGCGCGGTAATCGATAATTCTTTTACATCAATTCAAAATGCACCATTTCATTCTTTGTTTAATCTGTAGTTAGGCTGACAAAGATATTAGTCTGACCATTATAGCTGCACTTTAAAAAATGAACAGCAGCTCCAAACCACGAGCACACAGGGACTTCGGGTATTATATATTTCTTTTCAGGTTGAACACAAGACTTTTAGTCCAACATAAGACTTACCAAAGCTTGACAATCATCAATGGTAAGGTGAAGTTTATAAAAACCAACTAAAGTTCATGACAAGGTGACCAGAAAGTCATTATAGTTCTTCTTTGTCTGTGTTGAGTTAGTGCACTTGTCCCCATGCTCACCTTGCTCCCCCTCTCTGTCTCTTTCTGTCTATGTTCACTGTCCCAATAAACTGACTTTAAAAGGTCCGACCAGATGGCTCAAGAAAATAAATGGCTGTGTGTGTGTGTGTGTGTGTGTGTGTGTGTTTGTGTGTGTGTGTGTATGTGTATGTGTGTGCACAGTGACACATTCAGGGTCAAGAAGGACATTAGTGAAAAGTGATTTTGACACCCCATCAGGGAAAGAAATTTCGGAGTCCTTCACCTCATTCATTTGTCTCTATCTCTAAATCTCTCCTTCTATATTTTGCATGAGCATCTATTTAATTCTCAAACAGGGTTATTTTGAAGTGCTGTCTGGCATGTCTTAGTGGAGGAAAGTAAAATCAGCGCTGGTAAGAGCATAAAGGACATAAGCACCATAAGGAGGGAATGTGTGCCATAAGACTCATTTTGAATGATTATGTATAATGTATATGTGTGTGGGTGTTTATGTATACATACAAATAATGTACACATATACTTCAAAAAGTGACCTTGATGCTGCATAATAAATTACACTTAAAATTGTTCTGAAGCACAGTGATTATGTGTTTAGTTTTTTTCTCTAAAGTTGAGGAAACATATTCACTTGGAGAGGAGCCATAAGCCAAATGTACATGTCATCCAATATTTTAAGAACCTACTTATTGCTTTAACTGAAGGGAAAGTAATACTTTCATAGTTTCCTTTACAAGTGCTGGTTAGCAGAGGAGAATACATAACTCACGTTGAACTGTGTTGGTTATATGATTGTATGTGTGTTAGCATACCTGTATAATTCCTGTATGTGCTAACATGGAAACCCATGTGTGTTATACAAAGTGGACCTTGCTGTGACTAGAAGTATAATGGGGATTGATTTATCATTCTATACAAATATGCAGCATAGATAAATGATAAAGAGGATTCATAGTGCATATTTTTCCTGAGGGAGTTCACTTCTCTTCTTTGTCACAGACATATTAATCATCTCGGGGAGGGAGAGTGACAGCATGATAGTTTCATGAATTAATAAAGCTCTTGCTATACAACAAAGCCTTCCGGTTAATCCAAATAAGGTCATAACTCAGTTGCATTTGTTTGCAAGAAGTCACACATGTACTACACACTACAGTACACTACACATATACACAAGAAGCAGGTACCACTTCTGTATTGCAACATTTTTCACTGAGGAGATAGCACAATGTTAATACTTATTATTCAGAAACAGTGGGGAGGTGTTGAGCTCAGCAGTCTGCCCATTTTTTAATAAACAGCCAACTGCTGAGCTAAATCATATCATTGAGACTGTGTGTGTGTGTGTCTATCAGACAGTGAATGTGTTTATATGAGGAAATATGTAACATTGCATGCAGGAAAAAGGCAAAGTGAGAACAGAAGATTTTTTGCTTTTATTGTTCAAAGTGAAACAATTAAATTGTGTTTATTGGATTTATGTCATGTTTTAGTGAATTGAAAAATATTAACACATTTTTAATCCTAAACTGAACACTATGAACTGTGTGTTTGCTTGTGCAACTGGAGAGGAACAAAATGATGAAAACCCACAGGTAGCAGTAAATGCACTAAAATGACTAATTAAATAAGCTAGCACTTGCACATTTTTTGTGTTTTAATATTTCTTTATTGGTTTTATTATAGCTTTCCCAGCACAGCTAATTCTCTCTATATATGTTTGTGCTTGTAAGAACAGACCAGCGCATCATGGTCCAGTTTTTTTCTTCCAATTTTTTTTTTTAATTCATATTTTAACTTCTTTAATAATAAACTGTCTGTACTATGAACAAACATATCAAGTCTATCGTCACCTATCTGTAACATTACAACACTAATTCCATCTATTTATTGCTATTTAGATAGATAGATAGATTTTCATGTTGCTTTATAGACCAACAACTGACATCAAATTGTTTGTACAAGCAATGCGCTTTCCTTGAAAATCATAAATGTGGTTGACATTATTATTTGGAAGTAAAGTCAATGTGGTTCAATGTATGAAGTTCCACTAATTTATTTATTTAGACTCAAATTAACTCAGCTTAAAAAATGATGAAGTAATGCGATACTTACCGTATCTGAAAGGTCAATATATGCAACCAATGGCAACAGGTCCCATGTAATTCATGTAATATGGTGTCTAGTGTATATCACCTGCTGGTGCATTTTAAAGCTGCACTAACAATTTTTATATGGAAAACAAGTTTAATGTGAAAGGTGTTGCTTGTAGTGATGAACGCACATTTAATTATAATCCAACTCTGTAGTTCCCCTAAGCTCTGTAAAGTGTGTTCAGCATTTTGCAGCTCAGCATTTTAGTTTTTACAAACTTTACTGTTTGGTTTAGTCTCACTGCTGTCACAACGTTGTTTTCAGCAGCAG
Organism: Scomber scombrus; assembly: GCF_963691925.1. Classification (NCBI taxonomy): domain Eukaryota; kingdom Metazoa; phylum Chordata; class Actinopteri; order Scombriformes; family Scombridae; genus Scomber; species Scomber scombrus. Next base: position 13,472,042 of record NC_084983.1, read on the forward strand.
CAGCTCTTAGATAGTCAGTGTACAATACCTTCCCAGCACTAAACAGCAGACAGACAAAGTTATCAACTAAATAAACAACAAAGTAAGAAACTTAGCAGCTAACCAGACACCTGTTTCCTAAATGCTTTGTAAGGCTGAATGATCATAAAATCCATTTTGTGAACCTTCTTAAGCTTAAGACATAGTTACACCAAGCGTTGTAACTGATAAAATGCTCCTCAGTGGTAAGGCGCCAGGTGTTGATGAGATTCACTCTGAGATGCTGCAGGCTATGGACATTGTTGGACTGTCACGGCTATAACATCTCTTCAGTGTTGCATGTAGGTCGGGAACAGTGCCTGTAGCTCAGGATTGCTTGTCTACTTTTTGCAGATGATGTGGTTGTGTTGGCTTTAACACACAATTACTTCCAGCATGTACTGTGACAGTTGCAGCCGAATGAGAACCCGCAAAGATGAGTCTGCACTGCTGCTGCTGGGTTGGGAGTGAGTTGCTGCTCCAAGTGAAGGAGTTCAAGTATTTTGGGTCTTATTCATGAGTATGGGTGAGATGGAGAATGAGGTTGACAGGCAGATTGGTGCAGCATCAGCAGTAATGTGGGCATTTACTGTAGGCCTCCTGGACACCTCCATCTGGATTTGTTCCAGGCACATCCGACTTGTAGAAGACCCTGGGGCAGACCCAGAACATGCTAGAGGAATTATATATCTCTCCTGGCCTTAGGATCCCCAAGGATGAGCTGGAGGGCATTGTCGGGGAGAAGGATGTCTGGATTTCCTTACTCAGTCTGATGCCACCACGACCCTGTCCCGGCTAAGTCATGGAAAATAGATAGATGGATGGATAGATTTTACGTAAAGACTTCAATTACTTATTCATGTGTTCAGTGTTATCAAGGAGATAATGACACATGCACATCTGAACCATGATTACTGACCTGCTTATAAATATACCAGCTCCAGGAATGCAAAGCACATATGCTTACAGCATGGTTTTTTTGGTAATATGTATTTCTACGTTTCCATTACTTCAGCAGATTTGCTTCCACACAAGCCAAGCGTAATGCTCTGGAGGGCAGTGCTGACTGTGTTAGCTCCACAGCTTCTTCAGAACACATATTTACTTGAAGTCATCAATGTGTTATTGCTCTTTGGGCAAGCTTATCACAGCCCAACTCAATAATTAGGCTACTGTTACTGTCTTCCATTCGGCACTAAACAATACCAGATAATCTAAATTAGTATTTCAGGGTTTCTAGATAACAAACAGTAGGTTACATGTAAATGTTGTATGGAGGTTAGTTGCCATCATTTACATTGAAGATTTAATTTAACTGCTAATTTTCATATCACTCATTTAATAAGTTCTGCACTTTGTAGGGAAATTGTTCAACATTAACTGAGTGCAGTATGTCATGTAAAGGGCATATGACTGCTGTTTTATAGAAACACTGAGCATCAATTTAATTAGTTGTCATTTCCACAATTTCACCAAGATTACAGTGATTCTGTGTGTTAACATGTATTGTGGAAATGTAATTCATTCCCTGTTAAATTAGCAAAATCTTGCAATCGCAGAGTATTGTAGATAACACAAATAGATTCATCAATTGTATGTACTGTATATCAGCGGTATGTGAATGTGATTTAGCTCTAACCACACTTTTTCAGTGTATATCCAATTTAATTTTGTATAACCTACAGACTGTATGTATATATGTATTTCTCTCTATTGGAATTAACAATACAATCAAAGGTTATTACAGAGGAGTATTGATCACTCTTTGGTTGACAGAGGTTGAATATCATGATAGCAGAGTCAAGAGGCCTCCTCTCTTGTGTTTTCTCACTATGTGTAACATCAGCAATGATTTCTTAGCAACACTATGGCAACAGCATAAACACTGGACTCCTGCTATCACACTCAAAAGCAGGGGGTCTCTTGACAGATATGGCAGCATTTAGTCAGCTCAAAGAGGATGTGACATGCTAATCCCTCCTGGTCTGCAACATCTGCTTAATACTGACCTATGTCTGCTGCACTGGCAGCAGACCCTGCCATAACATCTGTTTAAAGGTGACCCTGACCCCTGTGTGGTACCTTGGTGTAAAGAGTTACCTTTCTCTCGACATAGATCATTACCTCTGACCGAACCATGGGGGTGGAGTGTGTGAATTGAGAAACAAGGAGTCAGAGCTCAGTGAAAAACATCTGGTTCACAGTGACCCTTCTGCCTGACCTCTGATAGAGCTGCAACGTGTTCAATGCTTTTTCATTCTTGCTGGGTGGCGACTCCCTGCCAAGTCTTTATGCAAGGTGAAATTCTTTTGATATAATGAATTTTGAAAACTGTAAAGTGATTTAAAATAATCTGCTGCTGTCTTAACTTCTTCATACTTTCACTGATTCACAATGTTTACATTTTATGATCATATCATATGAGCTCACATATCAGCGCAAAATTGAATTGATACATCCCCTGTTATTGTATAATTAAAATCTGGGTCCAGGTTACATTCTCTTCTGTTTTATCCATTTACAATACCTGTACGTGCAGCTTTAAGTTACGTATTTTATGTGCAGTTGCTTTTACTTTTGGTAAAAGAAGCACTAACATGACTGACAGCAGTGACCATGATATAGTTTGAGATTCTTTAGAGATGTTTTATTTATTAGAAATTGATGTGTTTGTTGGAAAAAAGTCTTGAGAACAATTTCTTAAAGCATACAGTCTGACATCTACTTTATATACAGAATATGTTGTCTTTAAAATTTGGCCAATGATGAGTAAAAGTATAACTCTGAAGCTTTGAGGTAAAAATGTGGACATCTGTGTGAAACATGGTTCAGATCAGACGACCCACATACAGCCTTGTTTTCAATTGAATGATTAATAACACTCCATTCATGACGTTGTTCAGCAGAAGCTATTTTGAAATAAATTTCAAAATACAAGGTTCACTGAGAATGTCTTATGTTTGTCCATCTCATACAGAGAAGAACAAAGAGGCTAGACAGTGAAATATAGTCATAGCCCCTGCCAAACCAAAAGAAACTTACTTTTTGGTGTTTACTTGCAGCTATTACAAGTAAAGCTTTCAGATCTCATAGTTTGTGTTTGTTTCTGTGTTTATTTGTAAAATATGTATGTGCATGAACTTGAAACATAAATGCATAGAGTGTAATCAGTTCTTATAAACAGTGATAAATCTGCAGCTATTTAATGAGGCACCACCATTCAGACGACCAAAGCGCACACGCCCCCTAAGTGCCACAAAACTCTAATTTAACTCTGCTTTCTCATCATTTGGAGCTGTGTCCTAAAACACCCCACAGTCAGGAATAGACAAACCTGAGGCCATTTATATCCTACATTAGTTGTGCAGCAGATATAAATTAGCAGTAACATTAGAACTGTGGCCACATCCTGCCAAAAGCCAGCTAATGCTCTGTGATCAACCATAAAGCTCACATTCCCATGATATACTCCTACAACATGTATGTCTCTCATAAAATGAACTTCACAAGCATTTGGACAGACATACACTGATGTTTTGGCTCTATGTGTTATTACTTTAGATGTGAAACAACACAGCTGCTATGAGTTTCATGTCCAGACTGTCAGCTTTAATGGATATTTTCTGCCACATGATACGAGCAGTTCTAAAACTTCTGTTACACTCTGTCAACTTTCACCCGAGCCAGTGAACCGAAAGCTGCACAGATTATAATGATAAAATGATCAGATGTGAAAGTAAAATAAAAATCAAGTTTAAAAACCTGTAATGAATCTGTCTGCTTGTGTGTCACTGACTGTTGTTGGCTCGAGGTACTTTCACTCCTACAGTTTTTGAGGGATACTGATTCACACTGTGTGATTATCCAACTTGTTTTTATATCGTTTTTATCATGGAGAACAATGTTGTTTGATTCTGCTGGCAGATTTGTTAATTAATCCTTATTCTTTTACTCCCACAAATTGTTCCACATCTTCTATAAAGGGGACGTATGATGTACATATCCAGGTCTATATTGATATGACCATATATGGAGACAGGAACACAGTGAGAGACGGGGTGTATTATTATTTTTGTATTTAAAATAAAAATATTGTATATTATTGAACATATCATAATGACTATTGTGCCATCAATCATTAATGTGAGTTTGTACTCATTTGGTTTGATGATTGAATACAAATGAATTATTCTGTAGTTGTGTCTGCATCACTATTTATACTCTGACTGCTTTCATAACCCTGGGACTTTTACATTCTGTATAGCAGTGGTTCTCAAAGTGGGGTCAGGGGACTCCCAGGAGTCCTTGAGGTTGTTCCTGGGGGCAGCCAGTGAAAAGGGATATCATTTATTTTCACTATAATTCGATTCATAAGTAACACAAAGACAGAATCTATGACTATTTTGGCCATTGGTTTCATAGTTTCTGTAATAAAAATAAATAAATAAAAAAATCCTATCAGATGGGGGACCCTGGGACAAACTATCATCAAATAGGGGTCCATGGTCTAAAGTAATTAAAATGGTAAAGGTCAAACTTTTTTGAATAGAAGCTGACTGGCCTCCCCTGGTCACCCCCCTGCAGCAAGACAACACCTGCTCTCACCTGGCTGGTATCTGCCTGTACAATAAATGCCTTTATCAGGTCATTTAGAGGAAACACAGTGAGGAGTGAGGAGTGAAAATAAAACAAAGGTTAAAGCTAAGCAAAGCAAAAAAGTACAGGTTAGGGAAGAGAGCACGTCACACTGGAAGCTGGGACTTTTATATCCCGTTAGAGCACTGGGCCCAGGTGCTCCAAATCTGGTTGCAATCACCTCTTGCAATCAGCTCCTCTGGCACCTCAAAGACAACATGGGTAGACACAGTAACTGACACAGCACACACACAAGCAGACAGAGACCATCACACTGCCATCACCCACACCTGTCATTTATGTCATTTGTGTCATCCCTAGAATCAATGTTATTTTACTGCAGACTCTTTAGAAAGTATAATAAATGCACCAAATTCTGCCAAACGTTTGAGATAAAAAGACATGTCTGGAATTGCTGCACACCTGCTTGCAGTGATGAGACGTTTTAACCTTTAAACTACTGTATTCCTGGATTTTATTTTATTTTGTTTTCCCAACAAATAAAAGATGTCTTTGCTCTCTGCATGTCTCCCCGACATGGGGTGATCATACCTGTAAAACATCTTAACTGGACATCACCTGTCAGATCACCTCTGGTCTTTGGCCTGAACTTTAGAAAAGTCAAAGAGCTGCTGCTTGAGGATCTTCATGGATTCATGTGGGGAAAATTCCCTCAAAGTAAATCTTGTAGACATCAAAGCCTTTTTTCCTGCACAAATACTCTCTGATGGCATCTTGAAGCACAGCAAACAGGTCATAGCGTGTGTGTGTGTGTGTGTCTATGTCTGGACTGTGGCTACACATGGTCAGTACAATTACTGAACATCAAAGGCTGCTAACTTCTCTGCTGTCATCCCTGGTCGATGCTTCCAAAGTGCATCTTCCTGCAAGCTAAACAGAGCTCTGGCACCACTGCAGAGGAGGAAAGAGAGGAGGAGGGATGAAGAGGGAAATGAAGATGAGTTCAGGGGCCTGTGTTGAAGGCAGGTAATATAATGGAGGAAAGCGGTTGAGGGAAAGATTAGGATTGATAGCAGGATGGAACTAAGTGGCTCTGACTGAATGAATGACAGAGGGTGACCAGATATGTGGGCAAGTGAATCCACATCATAAAGAAGGGGAATATATTTGCATATGGAGTAGCTGAAACATTCGAGACAGCTCCAGTTCTCACAGCTGGCAGACTGACAGCACCAGGCAGGTGTGAGGCTCGGCACCATGACACATTCAGAGAGTGACACTTAACGAGAGGTGTGTGTGTTTGTATGTGTGTGTGTGTCCCTGTGTGTGGAGGGGCACCATTCATCTTAAACAGGCCTTTGTGCAGAGGCTTTCAAAAATAGAGACATGCTGTATCAGTTCTCTTCTCTATATCCATCTGTGTCCTTATTTTTATTTGCCATGCAATTCTCCTCTCAAAAGCTTTCATCTTCTTCCTATTCAAAGTTAAACCAAGGGGCAGGAGAGTGCTTTATTGACTGAATGGTGAAGATTTGTGCAAATAAATTCTATGAATACCTGACTTTTAAAAGACTTGTTTCTTTATCTTTGAATCTCAGCTTGGCTTTATATCAAAATGCCGTTTATCTACCTGAACATGTTTAACTTGTCACTTTCTTGCTTGGCCAAGAGATGGGCTATTCATTCTGAAATAGTCTTGCACTGACAAACCTAAATTAATGCATCAATCAATATCTCCCCTGGCTTCCCATCCTGCTTTATTCCCTTGTCATTTGACTTGTGGTGACAAAGCAGCAAATTTTAAACAGGCAGCACAAACTGGCAGGTTTAGACCAATACAGTTTGTGATTCCTCAATTATATATGTAATTTCTGTATCCTGTCTCGCTCTGGGCCAAATTTTTCCTTCTTAGTAATTCACTTTGTAATGAAGCAATTCAAGATCATTCATTATATATTTGAATGTTGAGCTAAAATCACCAGGTGTTTAATTTGTAAAAAGGATATCAATAAATGGCTTAGAAACCCTCAGTAAAGACTCTTTGTCCTCTTTTCACTGAGAAACATATTGAGAAATCCAATATTTATTATGGAAAGTAAAATAACTGAAAGAAAAATAAGTTAGAGAAAGTCTTAACTGTAGCTGTAGGGCTTTCGGGTTTCTCTAATGAGTATAAAGTATTTATTTGTTGCTGTGCTGAAGAGATGAATGAGCCTTTAAGAGATTATGGAAAATTAATAAAAACCTGCTCTTTTTTGGGCAATACAGCTGTGGGGTATTACTTAAAATTCACATTTAGGGTGTGATTGGCCATGAAGCATTGTGTTGACAAGATGTTGAGTATAGGCATACACAAATACAATGGATGGGTTTGGGTTTCGTGACAGCTCAGTGGACTACACATGCTTTTTATTCAATGCATGGCTACAAATCTATTGTTGCCTGTCATCCTGTCTCCTCCATTTGTCCCGTTATTCATCTACCCCATATAATGAAACTGGAATACAATAAACAGAAAACTTTCAGCAAATTTGCAGAAGTTTGAACATAATTTCCCCTGGGGAATGCAAACACTATAAATTGTTGACTGCAAAATCTGCTTGACAATAAGGAAAAAACACTCATGCAAAACAACATTTTACATGAAAAGTCATTTCTGTCTGGTTGTCCTCAACTTTCCTTTTCCCAAGTTCACAAAAGCACGTTGATTGATTGAGTGATAATTGAGTTTTTCATTGACCCCTCACTTTTCATCAGGGCACATATCACACCTCAGCTGCAGACATGCAACTGTCTTCAGGCTATATTTATTCCTGACAGGTGGGCTGATGGCAGCTGCTTTCTTCAGTCTCTAACATGACATCTTATTGCCATTAGTTAATTTCCTCTCAGCCATCATCTTCTGCCTCACTAAAAAGTGTGGATACCTCTCCCTCATGTCTAACATGTTCTATTGCACCCACACTTTCTTTCAGTCTCTCATTTTTCACAGTCTAATATTCATCTTTATGTTCTCCATATTTCCTTACACACATTTTTCACTCTCCTGTCTTTTCAAATGCTGCTGGATTATAAAATATGGAAGTCTACATAGTCAAGATAGAACAGATTTTCACTTTAACACCACCACAGTCATATCCCAAACCAGTACCCTAATTCTGACCACAAGTGCTAGCAGCTTTTATAAGTGAATACATTTAGATCTTATTATTGCACTAAATGCACTGTCTGCTCAGGTGTTACTGTTTTAGGGATTTATTTTGATACATTTTTAAAGCTATAAATCTGTAAGAAGTATGTCAACACATACACTATATCAGTTTGGCTTACATTTTTCTACACATTGTTTTTGTGGATATGATGAGCAAGAGTAAATTATGAGTGAATTTTAAGAAGTCGTCTCCTTGTTTTGTCCCCCTCAGTGCTGTGAGTGATGTGTTGGACATGGATTGCTGTCAACGTTGCAGGTGTGATTTATTTAAAAAAAAAAAAGCACACCTGCAAAAAGAAGACAAAACACCCCACTAAACTTCTTTCCACATCTCTCATTGCTAATTTACTGGAACTCATTTTGAAGCCCTTATACTGTGCATCATAGGTACAGCTGTTTCAGCTGGGAGTATCACAGCCTTGTATAGACAGTCAACTAATATGGGAAAATAACGCTCCACGTGACAAATTGGCATCATAACACCACCACAGTGCACAGATAGGGGAGCTAAAACACAACATGAATTATTCTGGTTAATAAAAAATCATGAACATGTATCTGTGCATGTGTTTGCTTGTGTTTTTGTGAGTGACTGTGTATGTGTGTGCGTGTGTGTGCATGGATCCTTATGAGACCAAATACAGATGTTTCCAAAGCAGCCGTATTTATGTTGTATCATCCTTGCTTATCTCTCAGTTCAGAAATACTGACATAAGAGGCCTCCAGAAGGAAAATGACTAAAAAATAGAATGAGGCTGGTACAGATGTTTTGGCAACTATTTATTCAACAATTCCATTTCATACATGAGAACAAACCTCTAAATTAAATATAATAAATCCCACAGACAATGGGAGAAAAACACCTCCATTATGGTGCTATATGCTGAATCAAGCCCTCTCATTACAGCTTAGTTAAAAATCCCTTATTTCACCAAGGTACATCAGAAGCTGAACTAACACTTCTAGCTCTAATCCTGATCTTGCTGAGCTTTACTATGGATATTTGTATTTTAGTGAGTGATAGTGCATTACAACTCCTTCCATCTAAAGACTGATAGACATAAAAATGTGTATCGCTATGAAGAAAACATAATGACAGAGGACAAAAACATTGAACTGCTTACATAGCATAAGATAGAATAAGATAACATTGTGTATAAACACAAATTCTATCATTCTTGAAACTCATGATTATTTGCAGCATATTTCTAAATCTCAGTATTTCAAGTCAGTGATCATATTAAAAAAAGTTTCTCAAGTCTAATATCCCAATGACAGCAAGATGACAGAATTACTGAAGAATCACTGAATAATTTTATTGACATTGTGATAATCTTAAACTCAACAAATACATGGTGTCAGCATACTGGGAATAGCAGAGTGAGACATGCTCACAAATTCCCAATTTTAAAACAGAAAACAGAGAGAAAAAAAACAAAAAACTCTAAATGAAATATATTCCTGAGATGCAAAACAAAAGAAATAGATATATAATAATAAAAAAAACAAAAAAACAACAACACTTCATGTGATTGTGTCACATGTTGTTGTCATCAGTGTGAGAATATGGAGATTGGGCTGATTGATTCTACTGTCAATATTGCAGAGGAACAAACTGTCTGAAGCCAATCTGTACAGCAGATAGATGTGATGGGTCAGAGGAAGAGCGATAAGAGTGGAACAGGCCATGTCATGATATTATCACTGCTGTGGAGAACAAAACAGTTAAAACAAAATGCTAAACAATGCAGTAAAGTAGTTTAGACAAATTATGACTCAAAGTGGCCATTATGTTCATATTCTTCCTTTTTTAATCAGGGATTTGACATTTTAGTTGACATGGGCCTCTAATTTTCGTAAACTGGGGACAAGTGCAATTGCTAACGAAGATCTGGTGCCAAATGCACATATGTGTGCCAGCCTGATAGTTACGATGCTGCTGGGGCAGTGCAGTGTGGTGAAAAGGCTGGAGCAGTATGAATACATAATGCTGTATCAGAAGGTGGAGTTTGGACAAGCTTCAATCACCAATCACATCAGCTTGTCTCATCCCCCCTTTTAAAAGCAGCAGGTGGACATGGGGAGTGTCAGGGGGAAAAGTGGAAGTGCAGACTTGCAAGACACAAACAAACAGGTTCCCAAATATGCATCCAAGGATGTTGTGATGTCCCTTTTGGGTTGAATTTAGATTTCAGGAGACACTGAACCCTTGTGATTTTACCGTTTTTCATAAGGTAATCATATGTGTGCACTTTGGTAACAACCACAGTAAATTGTAGTGCATGAAAATGTGTTTTTATTATTACTGTCTGTGCCTAATATAAGTGGAACACAAATGTATTGTATGATTCCTGCAGCTGATGGCTTCAGGTTTTAATTAGGTGAAATGAAAAAATTCTACAATCTACACACAGTTATGAATGACAACACCAGTATAACTAACCCATTAAACTAAACCATTACAAACTCTGCTTGAATCACATTAAGAGATGAATTTTATGTTTATGTAAGCACACATGGAGGTTTGTTTTGTACAGGTCTGTATGTGGCTCCACCAACAAGAAAATTGTTCATAAAATTGTGAACAATTTCATGCCAAAATTACTGCACTGCCTTATCTGCATAAACACACAACCGCAGCTCCACAACACCCTCCACCAGTCGAAGAAAGTGGGTTCATTTTGAGGCAGGAAATAACAAAACAGACACAAGTCTTAAAAAATGGACTTGTGCCCAATGAAAACTGCACTGCAACTACGTTAGCACACATTACTGTCTTGCTGCCAGCATGAAATTAAAGGCCCATAATGAAGTGGATATTAAACCTAACCGGTATATGTTGGAAAATAAGGAGGCAACAGGTTTAAAGCTTAGTTTCAACCAACAACAACAAAGAAATACGACTAATAACTGACCCCAAGATGTACCAGAGCTACAGTTGATTAAACCATAATAAAATAGTGTATGGTGGTGTGTGCCAAGCTGTTAAAATAACAAATTAAAAAAGATTCAGGTTTGGTCTTACTATTATAAAAAGCCATTTGCAACAAAAAATGTGCTCATTACTCATCATGTCAAAACAGATATTTACATGTGACAAAGCATAAAAAAAACAAACAAATTTTACCATTTACTAAGAAACATCCATCAAATTATACAGAGTGCATAATTCAGGAAATGTCACCTGTTCAATTTTCTAATGCAAACACCAACTCATCACTGCAGACCTGGTTATTTATGTGTTCATTTAATAGAAAACAGCCTGTTTCTCTGAATCAACAAATCCATTTGACCATGTTCTTGGTTCTAAGATGGACACAGGTGTAAATCAACAAAACATTTTATTGACAGCATCATTGATTTAAGACACAATGAAAAGAACTAAATAGAAAAAAACAAAACAAAAAACCAAACAACCCCAAAACAAAACATTGTGATAAATGTATTATCACATAAATGTGATACAGAAGGTTTCTAAAGACCAGAGCCAGACTAAAATACAGACATCTGGATCTACTGAAGGTTCTTGGTGAGGCTAAAGTAAATATACCTGTAAATACTGGTATATTGATTGAAGTGCACTAGAAATCGTAAAACATGGAAATTGTGGCACATCTTCTGCATTTTTAATGGTTATGTCTAAAATGCAATAGGCAACCTAAAATCTACATCAGTGGTGACAGATGATGATCGATCGAATGATTCTCAAGTTGTGATTCACTCCAGCAGTGCTTGAGTTAACAAACAGAGACAGACCTTACTTGCTGACCTTATTTGCATAATGTTGTAAATTTACCACCGAATTGGAGACAGCTGGGCCCACAATTTTATTGCCCTTGGTGATAATTTGCTCCCTCTTAGTAGATTAGTGCCTTGCCTTTAAGTCTTGAGTTCCAGAGGTCACTGTGTTTATCACTCTTTCACAGGAGAGATGTACGTAAATCAACCTCATTCCTGCAAACTGATGAAAGATGAACATCAGGGACGAGAAACAGAAGTGAAAAGAAACAGAAGTTGCTTGCAAGGATATGTTTGGCTTAGTGTGTGTGAAACCTTCCGTGCCTCCAACACGAAGGTGATGTTTCTTTTAATTCATCTCAGTTCCAATTTACATTTTAATCATTTGTTGGAGACATTATGTCTTCTATCTCTGTGAACCAAAGTCCAATGCCCTCCAGATTCATTTAACTGAGCTCTGTATTTTTCTTCTCGCTCATTAAACATAGCTTCTACAACGCAAATCTGTAGCACATAAGAGCATGCCACAAACACAAGAAGCTGCTGTTCTCCAAACTGAAATTAAATAATGTATAGTTTAGAAATATAGTTTTGCTGTGGTTCTATCTTAAATAACTTCCAAGTTCAAACAAATTAAACATGAAAAGGAACCAATCAAAAACATGCCAATGTGTATTACCAAAGTTTAGTCTCACACATTATTTACATGCCTTGTGCCAAAACAAAGTACATTTGTTTAAAAGTTGTCTAATAAAGATTATGCCATATGACAAATGATAAAAAGTAAATAGATAAGGTGGCTAATATACAAATTTGAAGGAATACAAGGATCCAGAATTTAACAGCATATTTTCACAATCAACCACATTTTAGCAGACACAATATACAGCAGGGAGCTTAGAACAATTTCAACCAAAAATATTAGAAACTTTTTTTTTTGTATAAAAAAACATGATTTGCTTACATTTCCAAAAAAGATGGACTGTATTTTTTATATCGAGAATTGAATCAAAGCCTTGTCATCTTTCCACTACCCATTTGAATAGAAGAACCATTCCCAAGGCAATCTAGTTGTTTGCAAAGGAACACAGTTACTCATTCATTTAATACTCATTCATTTACTCAGACATTTTTGTGCTTTTCTATATGTCTTCAGTTTTTAGTTTTGGAAAGGAGGCCCCTGCAGATCTATGAACCAGCACTCGCATGCTATTTTTTTCAATTTTTTTTTTTTTTTCACTTGAAGACCCCATGAAATGGAAATCAAAGTTCAGTTCATGGAGAGCAGCTCTGAGAAAATGGAAATAAGAAGAGCAATTTTGCAGACTGAGAGGTGAGAGTGTGTGAGGTGAAATCTACAGTATAACTCAATTCCTAGAAACTGTTGAAAATTAACTTTGGAAGTGGCAATAAAAACATAAAATGTGTTATCACGATTTGTATAAAGTAATAATGTAATTTGATGGGCCAAAGTAAATGAGCGAAAACATTGTACACAAAACCACTGTGGAAAGCTGCCTGGACCTCATGCTGACAGAGGTATTAATTTAACTTAGATTTACTGAAATAGTGAGGAAAATTAACACTGCTTTTCCTGTACATACTGTAACTGTGCACTTGTTTTTGTTATGTATTAACTCCTAACAGCTCATTTTACATTTCATGGGATCCTTATACCTTAAAATGATTTCAGTGTGACATAAAGATAAATGAAATTATTCAAAGAGAAAAGCTAAACTTATTTCAATACAATTTATACAACTTTTAGAGAGAAGTGATTGACTCTTTCTGTACACCTGAACCCATTATGTGAATAGCAAACTGCTGTAAGCTGTCAAGGAGACACTGAAGATGTCAGAATATACAGACAAAAGTACATAGGAACAGCAGATTTAGCAAATGGTTTTATATACTTGATTGAGTTTATTTGATGGAATGCCTCATCTAGCATCTTTCATATATTTTTGGTGTGAACTCTCTGCTCTAAACAATACCACATTACCCTTATACCCCTACCCTACTAATGAAAATCATACTATACACTTACCTGACAAACCTTGCTACAGTGTTACACAAAAACCTTCATCTTATCTTACAAGGGTCAACTGTTTAATTACAAGTCTATTTAAAGGATGATTTTTGGGGAGGTGGAACATCTAAAAGTACCATATTCAGTGTGATAGACATGTATAAGGCGTAAACAGCACAGATCTTCATTCAAATAAAAAAGATGCAATGCATAATCAAAAGCTGTGTGCTAAGCAATGAAATGATGGTCCAGTTAACCATCTACAAAGCATTTACATTGCTACTGACAGACGATACATGAAGGCATTGACAGAAGTTCAATGGCGTCTGTATTTTTAGGCACCGTGTTGATGTGAGATATGATATGTGTTTGTGGATGCGTGTAAGCAAAAAAGGGGTACGTGTTTGGGTGTCTAGTTTGAGGGCGACAGGAAAGAAGATGAACAAGAGGTCATGTAAGAAGCAGTCATGGTAGATATACAGATTTCCAGGTTTTCATGTCAAAGATGAAGAAAAATATGAAAGAGGGGGCAACTTCAGCAGCAACAGCAAGCTGCCTGTGAAACCGGCTGCCACAAAGAAATAAAAACGACAAAGAAAGAAATAATAAGATGTTAATGATAGAAATGGGTTCAACAAAAGGCAGTACTAGGAAAACATTTGGGGAACTTCTCTGTATGAACTGCCTGCGGGTTCCTCGTTGACACGACTGGGGCAGTGGTCAGAGGAGGAGAAGAAAAAGGAGAGATGGAAAGAGAGAAAAAGAGATACAGAGATTAAAACAAGGGAAAGGGGTAGGAGAGAGCCGCATAGCTCCCTCTGCAGTCTAAATGAAGTATTCTTTCTTTTCTTCCGCATGTGCATGGTTGCCCTCAGCGTTGATGATGGCTGTGTCAGCGTCGGGTGCATCGTCCGCTCCTTTGGCCTCATTTGTCAAGTACGTTCCTGCGGAAATGAAAAAACAAACCTTTATCAAGGAAAACAAACACAGAGCAGCCCTGCCTGGTGTTTGCTGCCTGAGGCGAAAAAAACAGATCTGAAGACAGATCAGTAATGCTACATTATTCATATACAGAATGATGAGCAGCTGGGATAGTGCAGGATATGCAAATACTGAAGAGTGAGTGTGAAAAAACCCTGCACAGATACATAAGAATAGCATTAACACCTTTAGGATTCTCAAAAGGGACATTCAAGGCTTAAAGGATAGGTTCAGAATTGTTCAAGTCTGTCTTACAACAAAAGTCAGGAACATTGAAATTTTGAAACAGGTTTTGCTTGCTGTAACCATTTCTCCTGTTCATATTGGCCATATCGGAAGATGATATGAAGCTTAAGCTGCCTAATTTAGTCAAATAAAAGGGACATCTTCCATAGTTACAGCCTTTTTAGTAAGAAAATACTTCTTTGTGTCTTGTGTTTTCCTGTAGCTGCAGTGGAAGGATTGTATAAAAAGAAAGAATCTGGCACTAAAAAGACAGTAACTTTAAAAAATATTATACTTAAATACATTTTTGCAATGAGGGAGTGGATGTTCTTCATCACTTATACTAAAAGTGCATTATGAAGGGATCTCTTAATCACTGGCATGAACAGAGGGAATAATTACAGCAAGAAAAACGTGTCAATGTCAGGCGAGTATCTCCTGCTCTGAAAAGTAAAGCCAATGTGGAAGTGCCTTAAACCTGCATTCTCTCTAATGGACAATAGGGGGCGACTCCCCTGGCTCCGAAAATAAGTCTGTTTGTATCTATGAACACTTTCCCAAAGATTTCTCACTTGCTAGTTTCAAGACTTCTTCAGTACAGCATGATGTTCATTTTGTAAAGTATGATCCCATTTAGAGTAAAAAGCAGGGTATGCTTTAGGGTGTGGCTAGATTGACAAGTTGCTACCATGGTGACAACATTGATAATGTAATTCTGAGTATAGCTGCAGCTATAGCCATATTTCACAGTGTGTGTTCAGTTTAACTGTAACATTTTGCTCACCTGATGATTGTGAACAGCTGAATATCCTTTACTTGTTATACTGTATTCATTCTGCAAAATTCTTGGATTGAGTTCAGCTGTTTATGTGTTCGAT
Source organism: Scomber scombrus (assembly GCF_963691925.1). Taxonomy (NCBI): domain Eukaryota; kingdom Metazoa; phylum Chordata; class Actinopteri; order Scombriformes; family Scombridae; genus Scomber; species Scomber scombrus. Next base: position 13,487,718 of record NC_084983.1, read on the forward strand.
TTGCACCAAAGCTGTTTAAATGCATCAAAAGTTGTGTCCTGCAGTCTTCACCTGGCTAGGTGAGCTCAAACCATCAAGGGGTGTCCTGCTAGACTATTGACAGAGATACAATATAACCACAACATCTCTGCTTTGTTGCAGGGTCCTTTGTTGCAAACCCCCGTCTCTCTTCCTATGTTTCATGACTATAAATAATCTAAGCTATAAATAAAAAACCCCAGAAAAAAATGCAAATGCTTAATTAAACTAAACGGATGTTTGCAGATTTTTTTTCTTTGGCCAATTTTCTAAAATTAATTAATCTATTTCATTATATATACAATAACATTTGAGGACTGTTTTTGTAAAATAGAACAAATTAATAACCAAATGAGTCCTATATAAAGTATGCTTTAGTGGCATCATATCGTGTGCTGCACATCAAAGGCTCATATCTACCAAAACTTCTTATTTGTGAAGGTCTAAAGCCTGCTTTATTCATTATGCTTTATTCCTTTTTCTGTACTGTAGGTCATATCATGCACTTGTAACCTGGGCATTGGGAAAGCCTCTGATGTCTAATGGGACAAGTAGAACATGTTTCAGTTGGTCCAAAAGCCTTGGGAAACTCAGGTCTGGCCCACTGTGCTTTTCTTACCTTTATGCCTGGCCAGATATCTTCCCAGAACAATGATTAAACACAAGGTGACAAAGACCACTACAGCCACCACTCCTCCGATCAAGGCATGGTCAGTACCGTGCTGCCCCAGAGCGTTGGGATCTGAAAAAGACAAAGGTAAACAAAGAGAGCAGATGAAGGCACTGTATGGTAAGGTGAGAGAGTGAGGGCAGAGCAACAGCAAAACGAAGACAATGCAAAACAGTGCAAAGAGGAAAGAGAAGATTATTTCCAGCTCGTTCCTGCTCTAATGATTGTTCTGAGCTGCTGTCATTCCTCTCTCCTCTCATATCATGCAGTCAGAGCAGAGCTGCCTAGCTAGCTCTCTGAGAATAATAAAATGGAGAGTGAGAGGCAGAGAGACAGATACCACATTGACTCAAAGAGAAGATACAGGCAGACACACATTCGCCCTGCAAAATGAAGGAAAAAGAGAATGAAAGAGGGACTTGGGGAAAAAAAAGACGTGAATAATTCAGGACACCCCCCACGGTGCCGCAGGAGTCCCCAACATGCAAACCAGGGCAGCAGTGGAAGAGTAGTACACAGTAAATAAATCACAATAAATCACACAGACGCGAGGAAGGAAAGATCAATCTTTTTCTGTTTCTTGGCGAGGAATGATTGTTGTTAGTAAAATGAATTAGGTGTTAGAGAGTTGATACAGGTCCCCAGCTGCTGGAAAAGCAGTCAAAATGATAGCAGAGTCATGAAAGAGTGAAGAATATGCATGATGGCCTGTTCACGCCTCATACAAAAATCCAATCAAAGGTTCCCCTTTTTCTTTCAACAATGGCTTATTTCCCTTATTCACCTTGGCTTCCTTTACTCACAAAGTCTGGCTTGCAGGCTATTCAAGGTAAAAGTGAGGATGTGACACTGAAAAAAGTTGACAGTGTCAGGGGTGATGGGTAACGGAATAGCCTGTATTATTCATATCAGTCCATGACACCTGAGAAAATTAGCACTCATCTCATTATCCCCCGAGGGCAAACCACACACAACCCTGTCACTTCATATGTGTAATTGTGCGTGTATGTGGGCTCATGATGGCAAAAATCTGGCAATGTCAGAGCAGGGTAAGCGGTGATAGAGGGGAGGCTTAGACATACAACACAGTCGTATATTGACACTGTTTCTCTTCAGCATTCTCCTTTTCTTTTCTGTGTCCGCCCATGTGGCCAAATTGAACAGCTGGCGTGCTCTCGCTCCATAACTCTCCGTGGTCTGAGTGACCAGGCCGTCACACTTCACTGCCTCACAGTGGACAACACACACTCATAGGGACACACGCACACATATATGCAGACGTGCGTGGCGCGGTTTCACTGTGCTGCAGTTCTGCTTGGTCAGTGGAGCATAGAGTAGAGGAATGTTCCCCTGGCAGAGCCCAGCAGGGCGAGGACTTGGGCGTTTAGTTACACATACGGCTGTGTCTATTCACCTCTATATGTCAGGACAGTGAGTGTTTTTCACCATCATACACACTCACTGTCCCACTGCTGTCCGGCTGTTACAACCCAGAGCAGGCACAAACAAGCCATGACCGTACAGTCATACGTCTGCCTGTAGAGTGTGACACAATTTGGCCATGCAATATGGTGGTGTCATGTCTAAGCGGCGGGGTATTAAGTCAAATCTCTTGATGCTTCCAGAAAATGTTGTCAGATTGCACAGCTTTGGAACTTGCAGGAATGCTCCACCTAATTGGATTTGAAAGGTTTCTATGAAAAGATTAAGGCTTGCTCCTTCATGGAAGATGGCCACTGAAGTCAGCTTGTACAAGGCAGCCTTGAGTCAGTGCAAATAATATGTACATCATGCAGGATAATCTACTTTTTCTTCACTGTTGATCTGTATGTTCAGCATTTTCCAAATATTTTTTCCCTCACCATTGCTAAATAAACAGTACTTTCATGTTGTGCTATCACTAGAAATAGCATTTTTGGTGATCTACTGGCCAATCAGTATGGGTCAGTTTTGGAGAAGCTGACTATGCTGTAGTAGCTGTTTGAAAAGTTAATATTAATGTTTAGATTGTTCTGTTCCATTTTGTAAGTAATGTGAATCCAGACTGACTACAGCAGTTGTCCAAGAAGCAGCAAGCTATACACTTGAAAGCATCTTCCTCACCATGTGGTAAGTATTTGATGCTCAAGAATAGACTTTCAGTGGAGAATTCCATTCACTTGATATCTTGCAACATTTAGCCTGCACCAGTTTTTCAAATACCTGCAACATAAATTCATCATAACTTACAATGTGTAGATATTTTCATGGGAATGTCTTTAAAACATGGTCCATCTACTTTGTTGTTATATATTCTGTTCTAGTCCCCTGTGAGTCATGGAAGGAGAAAAATACTGTAAGGGCAAACGAAGACGCACAGAAAAAGACAATGAAGAATAGTAGAGATTGATGGACGGGAAAAGACTGAAATTTTACTTCGACCAAGACAGAAAACCAAAGAAGACAAGGAGAAGAAGGATCTAGAGAGGAGAGGAGAGGGTTATACATTTTTATGGCTCCAGAACACATAATCTTTTAATAAGAGCACATACATTCTTCTCTGTGTGATTTAATATGAGAGCGTGGCAAAGCAAACTCCTCTTTTAATATTTATAACCCTCTCCTTGTCGCCTGGCCTCGCAAGTTGGGCTTGTTTAATAAATTAAAGGGGTTCAGAGCTTCTGCAAGCCACTGCTTGGCCGGACTGAGGCAAAAGTGTTACTCTTAAACTGCCCCATTCACGCCTCATATGATCTGTTTCACTGATGCTGGATCCATATGGGGTTACTTTAGGAGGATGCACTATGTGATACTGATACTGTGTCGGTTTTAAAGGTGGTGTGCAAGGGCTGGAAAGACCCTGGTCAGTTTAAATAACTAACAATATACTATCACATTTTTGGAAGTAATGTGAAGCACCCTCAATATCTTCAGATAGGATGTTTCCCAAAGTAAAGTATTGTCACAGCATCTCTTGGGCCTGACAGTATAGCATCCTCTGCAATGACTTTCGTCTAGAGTCATCTTTTAAATGAACAGTCTCAACCGATCAGATGCAGCTCCTTAAATCCATCATATCCGCACGCTACTCAGATGTTCTTTACATACTGCAGCTTAATATCTATTTTTCTCTCTTTTTGTATGTCTCTTTCCCCTTGGTATTAAATTTGCTAATATTGAAATTCATCCCCTAAAGGCATCTTTTGCTTCTTGTGGATCACGTTTTTCCCTCTCTCTACCTTAGACATAGCCCTGTGAAGCAATGGTTTCACTTGCTCAGATCAATAAAAGCAGCAGCTAGCTTAAGCATAGGCTTATATAGCTGCAGTGTCCTTGTGTCTGTGGTGTCGGTCAGAGAATCTCTGAGTGTGTGTGAGCACATCTGTGTGTTAAAATAGACACTATTAGATTGTATTAAAAGGAACTAAGAGGATTTTGACATTCATGAGAAACACTGAAAGATCTTTGAAAGCCCTGGAAGGTACAGTAAGATGTGCCTTTTTGTTTTGTTTTCTGCAGTTAATATGAGGTTTCTCAAATATATACAGGACAATTACTCATTATGAATAATCTATAACCACATATAACAAGCAGTGGTGCGTCCAGAAATAGCTTTTTGCACATTTGTATTATGAAACACTGCACATGTTTAAATGTGAAACATAATGAGACACATATCACTCTGTGTGGATTCTTCTGACGATGGCAAGTTAAAGGTAGAGACACACAAGAAAGATTGCCTGCAAACACAGAAAAAGTAAAAGAGAGAAACTGGTGAAAAGTGCCTGCAGACGTGACTTGTTCAATGAGTCAATTACGTCCAACTTTTTGGCTGAGACTAGAAATGTACCAATCTGCATCTAATGCTGGCTCTACTGCCAAGATGAAAGAGTCCCTGGAGGCTGTAGCAGAGGACCGAGAGACACATGTGCACACACTTTTCAATACATGCACGTATGCACGTGAAAGAGTTAGACAGACAGAAAAGAGGAGATATTACTGAGACACGTGTGTGTGTGGGTGTGTGTGTCTGTGTGTGTCCTTGCACATTATTGCTTGCTGGGTCTGAGTGGATTAATTAGATTCTGAAAACAAATTACTTCTGCTAATCATTCAATAAAGCCCACACGTGGACTTGGACACTATCTTGAATATTCAACCGCCTCCTTCTCTCTTCTCAGAATTAAAAGAAATTGTGGTCAGCAGGATAACAGCATGAAGTTATAAGCAAAGTGAGATAATTAATCATGTGAATTCATTAAGTCGCATGCAATAATCAGTTTATCAAAGTAGCTCTGTGTTCTATGAAATCCATAACCTCTTCAAAACAGCAATAAAATACAACAAAGGAAGAAGCAAGGAGATAACACAAATGTTACACCTATGGTAGCCTAATCACCACTGCATTGCTGATGCTTCTCAAATATGTTCTCTCATAAAATGCATTGTGCTGCTGGTTAGTTTTGAAAAATCACATTGTGGGAGCCAACTGCAGATCAAGAACAGCAGAAACAGTAGCCCACATAGAAATGATCTTGCAGGAAGCAAGCTGCCCGCCACAAACCAAACAAACCCCTGAGGGAGACAAGCAGAGAAAAATGAATAAAGGACCAAATAAAACTTCATGTCAACAAACGAAAAATTAGACTGCCGTGTGTGTGTGCATGTAGGTGTGTGCATCTTCAAGATTGCTGAAAGTGTCCTCTGCTAGTGAGATTTAATGAATAGAGGGGCTATTACATGTAATTCATAACATTAGCCCCAGGATCTAATGATTTCTCTTTTTCTGTTCTACACTTTATTCCAAATTGTTGCTATAATTCTTCCCCAAAGCCAGTTAATGTGACAGGTCATCAATAAGCTCGCCCGGCAATAAGTGGAAAGACCTTGCATTATGTTTTAATTTCTCCGGTGTTCCTCAGTTTAACGGTGGAAAGAGTGGAGAGTGGGGGAGAAAATGGTTGGTACTCATCAATATTTAACCATTTTCCCCCCCAGGGGATGCTGCAACCGGAACTCAGCCTGTCTGGTTTAAACATAGCAACCAACCAGCTGACCTGAACACTTCCCCTCAAGAAAAATATGTCTTTTACTCATCACATGGCCTAACCCGTGCTCACCGTTTAAGATATGATCAATAGCAATTGAATAAAGCAGTTACAAATCCCTCCAAGGAATGAAAATTGTCCCTTCACTTATTGAGTTTTCACAAAAGGTCTGTCCTCAGTCTAAAGTGGCTTGAATAGGTGAATCTGGGGTTAAAGGCATGAAACATAAGTGTCTGAAGTGCAATGTGACCTTTTTATTCTTTGGACAATGTGAAACAGCAATAAAAAAGATCTCACTGAAATTTCCACCATCTTCCGATCTTTGAAAAGCATATCTTTAAGGAGTTTGTCGCAATTGTATTGTGTGCAGAGTTCTGATATTGCTTTCAGTTAATTAATTCTCTGATTCATGTTTTCTTACTAAATCCAGATTTCTTTTCACAACGGGAAGGACAGTGTAGCTTGTGTTTTGTATGGAGCAGCCACTTCTGTTCCTTTCTGGTGGACTTGAATAATTGCTACAAAGCATTCGGCTAAAAGTAAACAAATCAAAACTTTTTATAAGCATGCTAATCTCTTCTAAATATTTTCAAAAACTTATTGTGTTTTTTTTGTAATGAGGGGGTTTATCTCAGGCATATTTTGGATTAATAACACTGAACATTAGATTACATTTTTTTTTTCCAGTTTTGTCCTTTTGTAAAACTCACTTACTGTTGGCCACACCTCTGATTGAGATACATTAACAGTTTAAGGCAATATTTTAACATCATCACATTACCCAAAGGATGTATGCTCCCCTCTACTTCTACCAACTTTCAAATTATCTTCAGAGGTTGCACAAAGATGGTCCTGCATGTTATTGTGTTAAGTTTCAGTTTCAGCCAATTAGAAGGAAATCCTCAGTTGAGACTACTACTGTTGCCTAACACAGACAGACATCTAAATTAAGATTAGTGGGCTGATGTTTTTGAGGGTGGTTAGTAGTCTCAGCATGGATCAGCTCGTTCGAGTTTCGGGAACCTGAACAGAGTGAGAGTGGTCCTGCTTTAACGTCTTACTATTCCTATGCAGTTTTTTGGAAAGCACTCACTTGAAAAGGGAGAAAGGTCAGTCTAATCCCAATTTTTGAACCTTAACCAATCCCTTGCCTCTGCTCTCGAATTCTCCTCGAGTGTGACTTCAAGAGCAGAGCAGAGACCCTATGTATTTTGCTTTAGAATACCAACCATAAAGACCTCTGCTCGGGACCATGGTGGTTATGGATTACCATGATACCAGCCACCGGTCCTCGTTGAGAGTTAAAACTTCAATTTGAAACAATTTAGCAATAAAAGTTATGAAATACATTTTGATTGTCTCAAGGTTTTTGACTAATTTCTCTATTTGTGTCTTCTGTTCCTCTTAAGGAAGAACTAATGGGCCTAAGAAAAGAGAACATTTACTGTGCAAGGATGTAGACAGGTACAATTTAATTTTTTCTGTCTTCTCCACAGGCAGAGACACATTATATGAATAATTACTGTCTTCTCGGCAGCCCTTTTTCTCCTGCAATATTAGACTACAGCGGCTTGGGTTGGCCACCCAAATGCTGATTATGAGAAGTGAATAGTAAATATATTAAACACCGAAGAAACCCTTGTGCATGATTCAACCTTTTAGCTTCACAAGGTCAATGCTAATTTGCAAGCCATGAAAAAGCGTTTGGCAGGTTTTAGAGAATTTGTGGAGGGGGGGATTCGGTGACATTGCATAGACCTCTGATACTTAGCGAAAGAGTTATTATTGCCATTAAGGCTGGCTGGGCTGTCGAGGTGGTGGGTGTGTTGGGCATACCTGCCAGCGCTTCATTATTAAAGTGAATCACAGACTGCAGTTATGCATCAGTCCTGGCATTATACAGTATGGGTGAAAAACAGAGGAATCTCTTGCCTACCTGTACACTTGCTGCACTCCAGAGGTCAACAACAGCTACAATTAAAGGCATAGGTTATTGTCAAATTTAAATTTGCCTTCACTGAGTTTACAAAATGAAATATTTATTCACTAATATTCCTGTAAGGATGAATAAATGCTTCCATGAAATGGTACAATGGCCACTAATACTTGCAGTCACCATGTCAGCAAAATTAGTTGTAAAAAAAAAAAAAAAGGTTTTATTGTTAACTCATACTGTAAAATAACTTCTGGTATCTTCATTGTATATCTTGTTTTTATAAATACGGAATATATATAATTTTTATAACTACTAAGAGGAGAAAAATTCATTGTTACGCACAGAATGAAAAAGTGCAGGCAGGTTGTTTTCAATTTACGCCTGTCATGTGAATACTGTTTCTCTCTCACATTTGGGTTGTGAAGGATGAGACCATGTCGGTATATTAAAGGCTATTTATAGCATGCTTGAAAAAAACATGAAAAACTCAAAATCACACAGTTATTGCATTTGGAATGCAATGTTTTCTTATCATTCAGGGTTTTTCCTGGCTTAAAAACAAAAAAGCCTCAAAATGGTGGCAGAATCACCTGTTAAATATTACACTGCTGTCATTATTAAGTATAGCTGAGTTCAATAGCGTATATTTGGTGGTTTCAGATTCTAAAATTGCTCAATAAGGACTCTTTCATTTCCCTCATATCCAATATGTAATGCAGCAGCATCACCTTGCTGTCCAATAGGCCTGTCCTGGCAGCTAACATGGCTTGTTGAGATCAAAGACAGAGGGACCTCACTCTTGACTCTGAACACTAATATCAGAGGAGCTGAATCACAACTAAGGTCTTAATACTGAAGCTAGGAGTTTTAGGACACACATAATCTTACGGTAAAAAAAAAGAAAAGTAGTGGAGTAAATCAGTCAGGTAGCTACTTATACATGGCATTGAACATTAATCCAATATTATCAATACTCATGGCTACCACATTGACTGGACTGGCCTTACTATACACTTCAATTAGATAACTGGGACATTTAAAATGAACACAGGAAGCAACACTCATGTGACTTCTGTTACAAATCCTACTTATTACTTTCCAGGGATTTTAGCCTGGACAAATAATATGGATAAAGTAGTTATGGTATACTTGAAGTTAACAGTATGAAAAACATCTGCAGCTGCATGCACATTAGTTTCTGTTTTTGTTGCCTTGCTGTGTGATTGGGTTCGACGTAATGAGTGGAAGCACATAAAATTCTCAAGGACAGATCATGGGATCTGTATCTAATACAGTAAATACCACCTGACATCTTAACACCTTTCAAGAAAAATGTTAAGAATTCTGTCTGAACACCTTTTGAACATGCACAACTTTGATGTGACTTGAGGCCATCTATCAATTATTCATTCAATGAAAACCAGTAAACTCTGAATCTAGAGTCCCTCCTATGTCCAAACACTGTATAACTACATTTCTCTGCCTATCTCTTCTCTGCCTAAACTGGTTCTTGTTGGACGATGCCTCTGCTGTACTTATGGTGGTATTGTGTTGTCTTATTTGCGATGTCCTGATGATAAATAGCAAGAGACCTAAGATGCAGGACAGTTACAATAAATACAGCAGAGCAGACAGAGGTACAACTGAAAGAGCTCATCAGGCGTATCATATGCTAATACTGTGCATACAAGTTATAGTGCTCATCCTACAGTGTGTATTTCCTCTGCTCAGGCAGACAACTTTATTAAAAAGACAAAACGTCATGAGTACAGCTCCACAGTTGTTTGCTTTTATCCAGAGCCTGTGAAGAGACCTGGTAATAAATCAAGTAGACATATGAAAGCAGATAGTGTAGTATCCTGTGACTGGGGACGCAGTGGAGGAGTCTGATATTTAGATTCCCTTAAGATACACTGAGAAGCTCAGCTCATCGTGTCTCTCTGCACTACACAAACAGACATAAGAGAAGAATTGAGACACGCTGATGAAGAATATCCAACAATGTGTGGAAGCCTGTTATCTAACAGGGTCTTTGGAGATATGTAAGGGGAAGAGGAGAAGAAGCAGACGAGGGGGAATTGAAACAAAAGCTTTGAGAGAAAGCAAAGCAGCAGAATAGAAGTAGAAGAGGAGTCAAGACTCCTAAAGGACTTTAAAGATGGTAATTTGGAGAAAGCAATGGTGATGAGAGGAAATTACTCAGAGTGAATGGGACTGTGGAGCACTATGAAGTTGAGAATATTAGAGAGAGGGGGCACAATTCAGAACAAAAGGTAAACTCTGTTATGTACTCATGGTGAGAAAATAGACACATAAACGAAAATGAATAAAAATAAGAATGTGAAACTGCAGAGAAAAAAATTTAGAGAATTTAGGGACAAAGAGAACAGATCAGAGTGTTGGATCTCTCATGTTAATATAATTGTATTTGATGTTGAATTACATTTTTATATACAGCTTTCTATGTTATCAAAAAAGATGAGTTAAATACTAAATATTAGAAATGACCAGTTGGCACAATAATTTCACAAATACATGTACTTTCAACACCTTTTCGTAGCCATGATTAATGTGATACATGTGAGCGAGCCTCTTTGTATACAGCCTGTCACAGCACATTAGTTTTAAATTGACATGTCACTCAAAAACTTTGATTGACTTATTACTCTACCATAGCAGACATTGAGCTATGTCAGCATTATTGTAGTGTGACACAATGCAAAGAGATAGTCACTAAACAAACTGCAATTCAGCCAAACAATGGTCATTTGAACTTTTTCCAAAGTAGGCCTTTGTCACCTTTGTGTGAGTAAGTGTGTCACTTACTCACACAGAGGCTTTTGAAATAGGGTGAAAGAAATTAGGATATATAATCACTTCCTATTCAGCTGCAAAGAAAACAAATGTTGGTTAAACAAAGACTGAATGTCCATTCACTTTGGATTATACAGATACAGCGGAAAACGGATGATGATAGATCATATAATAATTACATTTTCACCATAAATAAATGTCTGCATCATACTAATATTCTTGAAGACACTAAGGGAGACACAGTTATATGCCTTTTTCATGTTTATGCATGACCCTGCAGTATAATTGCAAGAGTAAAGAGGTAGACCACCAATCAACAATCAAGATTAAATCTGCATTGTTCCTCCTGAATCTGAGGTCCGATAGTTGCTCACAGCCTACTTTCCAGCACTATGGGGATTGGGTCCTCTCTTTGAAAATGGGAACTGCTCCATAGATGCTGTCTTCAACTTCAACTGAAGAGGCATGTCAACCAAGACAACCAAATGTTTCAACTCTTCCTCTACTACAGGGTTCACAAGCTTCTCACATTTTTCTGTTTATCATTTGACAAAACCCCAGTCGAGGTAAGCAATTCATTTAGTGATTATAACATAAGTGGGCACTCAGGCTGGCACCATGTGAGGCACTAGTGACCTTCTGGCTACAACCTGGAGCAGCTGCCTCCACAATGGAGAACTGGAACATGTCCCACTCAAATACCATGTCCCCAACCTCACACAGGATTGAAAAAAAGTTCTCCCAGAGGTATACTGTATGTATCTGGTATCGCTCCATGTCCTACTGTAGCTCCAGCTTCTTCCTCATCCGAGACGTGATATTCCACCTCCCAGGAGCCAGTTTTCATAGCCCCAGGTCAACATGCCAAGACCTTCACCTCTGCCTGCCACACACACCCGACCACTACACCCAACCTTTCTGACTTGACCTGACAACTCATTCTCTAGTGACAATACCACAATTGGACACTACATGTGGACTGATATGGGGGCCTTGCTGTACAAACTTCCGTGATTTAAAAGTTTAAATTTATAACCATAAGTTTGTGCATGTCATCAGCCTCTGCAGGAATAATTGAAATTTGAGATAACGTCAGCATTTTATGCCTCTCTCAACATTTATTTTTCAGCCTCATTATAGATAGCATCCCATTATGCATGTTTCATATTACAATGGAGGATTATATCAACAACATTCATACTCATCAGAAATGGATTCCCTAAAAACACCTGATACACAGTCTTAGAAGTAAGATGTCGACTATGCTAACTTTGAAAAAGAGCTTTCAAGTCAGAACTCTCCAAGTTCTAACAGAGAATTAGGAGTCATGATGAGACATCTCAAGTGGCCAGACATTTTCAGTTGGACATGACATTTGCTTCTTTGAGGTTTCAGGGCACAGAAGTACTGAAGTCTTTTGAAATGTCACGGGGACAGTGGATTGAGTATTTGGACAGCTAGACTCTTTTTGAATACAATGACCTGGTGTGTCTTGGAGACTTAGCAAATCTAAATAATGCCCTTAATGTGAAAACACAAACAAAACGCAGTATCAGAAGACAGGCAGAGAAACATGTCCCATTAAGGCATTATTGTGGATATTTTTCCCTACTCTCAGTATCTCCATTCCTCAGTGTGTCCACATTAGATGGGGATGCTGAAGCTTGAGGAAGTGAAGCAAAAGGACAGAGGAGTAGGACATAAAAAGTAAGAGCAAAATTAGAATATAGCATGCTGAGGGGGTTGTGGAGATGCGTGGGGTGGTACTGTACCTCTGTTGCCAGTGACTGTGGGGTCTGAGGCGTGGGTGCCTAATAGATCAGTAGGGTCTGGTAGGATGGGATGTAGGGGGGGAGTGGTGGATGGAGGCAGGATGGTGGGGACGTCTGGTGGAGGGGACAGTAAGACACTTACACACAAGAAAAAAAAAATACACCAACAAAAAAACTGAATTCAAATGGTGGCAGTTAGATACTGCAACAGAGAAACACACACTGGTGTAAGACAAAACAGGGGAACAAAAAATTGCAAAATCATGACATGATAAAACATGCACCTTTAAAAATGCAATAACAAATCACTATTAATGCAAAATGATGCATAACATAAAATACATTAATTCAAGCATTGCTGATACTTTTTTGTGGATTTTAATTCTTGCTAATTCAAAAACGTTAATGTTAATAAAAATGTAACTGCATGTGTGAGAGTAGCATTTGGGTGTGTTTTTGGCAAAAGCTGAAAAAGAGTAATGCAATATTTACAGATTAGCATAGAAAAAACAAATGTTGCAAGTTGTCTGTATGTTATGTTAGAGTCCCGATCCTCCACATTTTTCTTTTCATTATGATTTAAAATAGTCTTTGAATGTGAGGGTTATATCTGTAGCAAGAGAGCAGGATTAACCTCAAATCTGCTCACGTTGGCTGATGTAGATGAAGATAGATCTTGCACCGGGAACCTCTCAATGTAGGAGAGGGAAGAAAGTTGGAATACGCCAAATGAAGAAGGTGATTTGACAAATGATATATGCCAATCATCCATGTTTGCAAGACTAATTTCAGGATAAAAAAGGTAGCAAAGCTATCAGTGCACACAGGGTATGGGAAAAGAACTTCATCCAACATAACGTTTCTTACTGTCACAAGTTAAAGTAACAGGAAAAATTGGACTGAAACATTGTGTGAGAAAGTTAATGAGGTTACACAACCACCTTGGCTTTTATGTTTATGTCACTCTGATTTTTATGGTGAGCTAGAGGCTTTTAATTGGATATGGTTCTCTTTCTCAGGGCCAACTGTCCTGGGTGTCTCAGTGACATTTCAGCCTTACTGTGAATCACTAAGCAGCTAAATGCATGTCTTGCAGAAAGAGGGAACAGAGAAGCCGTCTCCTTGTTGCAGAGGAACCATTAAAAAGGTATTTTCCAAGAATTATGGCTGCAATTGTGAAAGGCTAAAAGATGTGCTAATCACTAATGAAGGGTAAGAACAGACTGGGTGCCATTTCAAAAGAACAAGTAATGAATCTGGATGGGACTTTTTGACCCTCCCATACCCAATTGCCTTTTTTGTGGTGCAAAATTTGTCAGTTTAATAACATCAGTGCCATTAAGTGCATTGGTTAGTCTTGCTGTTACATTTGGCTGGCATTTGAAGGAACTGTTAGGTGCACACAGACACCATGGCATGTAGGACAATCACACTAATTAAACCTGCAAAAAATATTCACAGCAATTAGTCAGGAATTGCGAAATCTCAGCCATATGTCATGAACATTTTTGCAGTTTAAGTAATAATGTGCTGTGATAGGCCTTTTAAGTGGACCAATAAATTATCAACGAAGATAATTTCTTAATTTATCCCTCAACTCAGCAATCCTAATCAATATTGTGATATATGTTGATATATATATATGATATATATTTTTTTCTAACAACGGTAATCTTGTTGATATCAGATTAGGCACTGAAATTACTTCCCTGTTTACCTGGATGAGAATTCTGCTTGAGAAAAACACATCCCCCTCTGCTTAAAATCATTGCATTTACTTTGAAAGCAAAAATGGCGGCTGTGACATAAATTATTTGCTTTAAAGGATATGGCTGATGATGTCTATGCCAAAACAAATCTTTAAAAAAACAAGAAGTTGATGAGCTACACTATTAGACTGTGTAACATGTTCCTCTGTCTCAAAAATTACAGTCACACTAGTTTATTTTTTAAATGGCTTCAAAGACTTATAACAAAGATCACGTTTTCAGTCTCTGGAAAGTAGCTGTAAGGCAGACATGAACATGGTTCCATTTAAAGAGATTCACTAGCTTGTTGTGCTACATATCACAACCTTTGTACTACATTATTAATTTCTCAAATAACTTAATACAAGAATACAAGGTCAAGAGGTTATGATATGTAAGATATATCAGACTTATATATATATATAAATACATATACATATACATATACATACATACATACATACATACATACATACATACATACATACATACATACATACATACATACATACATACATACATACATACATACTGTACATACATACATACATACATACATACATACATATAAATGAATGAATGGATGACGTTTGTACATCCTACACACTAGCTACTGTGCAGGATGAGTATAAAATTAAAAAAGTGTGATGACAGTATTACTAATTAGAATAAATTAATTTAGAGTTGTTTAACATTGGGATTTTACCTTCTGCCTTACCTTGAATTTGATCAATCTTATACGTTTTACTCAACACACGCTCTAAGTTCAGGTTCTCACATTATATTATACTTTATGCACCCCGTGGCTGCGAGGATGCAGAACACAATTTATGATGAGCATGTGTATACATTCGCATATGCAGACCACAGTGTAGTATGAGTAAAACCATGTCTGATTTTGGACTATATTTGCCCCTCACTCCATCCATGTCTATCAGCACGTACATTCCTTGCAGACAAAATATATATCATCGACCCCTTGCAGCAATATGGATACAGACAGTATAAATTTGATCTTACTGTACAGTGTCTTAATTCATTAAATGCAATAAATCACTGCATTGGGGCATATAAGAGTGAGTAATGTATGTGTAGCATCAAATAATGAGATGTAATCTTATAGTTGGATGTTTTTCTTATGTTCAAAACACAATTAAACAAGATAAAACATAGCTGCTTTACATCTCTGACTGTTCCTGAGATTCCTGAGATGTTGTGTCCTTGAGTAGAACCAGCAGAAACCACTTCATGAACTATTGATGGAAACCTTGGTTGCATCTGCCAACAGCTCCACATCTGGTTATTACTGTACACCCACCAAGGACAGTCAGGACCATATTAGAAATCGCTATTGCTCTGGCAAAGCATATCTGTCTGAAACTGAGAGGTTTATTCTCTCATTTTTCAGATTATGACTGCTTTTAAATAAGACACAAAATGAAACTCTCCCTCACTAGGTGCATGTAATATTAATAATGAAATATTTTATTGATCCACTTAGGGAAATTCTCTTTTGCCCCCAATTGGATGGTTTCTCTGGCTAAAAACTACCTGCCTTTTTGTCGCTCATCATACACTGTCAAAGTTCCTAAAACAGAGTGAAGAGACATGTGTCACTGCTCTGCTTTTTTAAAGCATTATTACTTAATGCCAAGAGACTATCGGCAGTTGAGAAACGGGAAAGAAGAAGAGCTATCTGTTTTCCCTGACACTGAGTCTTATTATCCTCCACCTCCTCTGGCGTTGCTAGGAATTACTTATCCTTCCTGGTGATATTCCTGACAATGCAGCACTAAATTCTGCCTCCCTCACACATTTCCCTCCTGGTGTGTGTGTGTGTGTGTGTGTGTGAGTGTGTGTGTGGAGGATCTGGGACGCAGGTTTATTTAAGGAAAGGCGTTGGTGGCATTTGTGTCACCTGAGGCCCTTATTCTCCCTGTGAGGGATGGTACCACTAATCAGTCTTAGCACTGATACAGAATGCAGATCAGGAGTTTGTTGTTTGTGCCTGAGAGGTTCATACTTAACACTATTTATACATACCGTTATTGGAGTCCAAGATGTCATCTAGCAGATTTTTTTCTCCACTATCGATGTGGTGTCTAGTATGTAACTACTGATGATTTCTTTTACATCTGAACGTGATCACATGAAATATAATAATCCAGTTTATCCAATTCTTTCCTCTGAACTCACCGTATACGTAGAGTACGTATTCGTCACTGCTGGTCCCTAGGTGGTTGCTGGCTTCACAGCGGTAGGTGCCATTGTCTGTCTTGTTGAGTGAAGTAAAGGTGAGCTCCCTCCCTTCTACAATCATCCTGTCCAGGTCAGGAAGTTCACCCCCATCTTTTGTCCACATCACGGGATCTGGCCTGGGTGGTGAGAGGAAGAGAGAGAGTAACAAAGGCATGTAATTTATATCTGTCTGATGCATTATATAACACACAGGCTAGCTACAAAATTTGAGTGACTTACGAGGGGTTTCCTTTGGACTCACACTCCAGCTTTAAGTACTGACCCTCCTGTGGGACTGCAAGAGAGTGGATGATCTCCACACGAGGAGCATCTAGGACAAACAGAGAGGGTTCAAAGTGAGGTTGGACTATAGGGGATACACAGGGTTGGGAGAATGTTTTCTGATACACTAACTAATTACCTGTTAAAAATTCAGTCAGTTACCTAATCCAAGTATCACAATATTAGAGTAATATAATGATGAAATAATAATATTTTCCATTATTTACCAAATATAATTTTGTTGTATAATAACAAAATATGCAAATAAAGACAAGACAAGAAACATCTATAAGATGACTTTTACTGTTTTTGTTTTCTGTGTTTTCTGTAAGACAGCAGAACAATGTAACCTTTGAGAAGAAAATGGGGAATGGTTTTTAGCATCAAAAATGAGAAGAAATGTCGCTTTTCATTAAGCGAATTCGAACAGTAGCCTATAAACCTACTATGAAAGATCACAACACATGATGTGCTTTAACAAGAACGTTCTCAGGGAAAGCCTCAGACAAAATACTGCTTAGCCCACTGGCTGTGTGAAGCTATCACACAGGCATACTGCATGTCACAGCGGGGGAAGACCCCCCTGCCGGGTATTTGTGCCCACTCAACATGAGCTTTGTCCTCCTTCACAGGTCTTCTCAGAGGAATGGCAGTGGCAGACATACTGTATGTGCAGCAGCATCATGGGCTCTACCATCTCCTTTTATTTGGTTCAACCTACACAATGAGTTTTCTCTGACTCATTCAGTGTTGAATGTAGTCAGTGACCAGTGACGCACTGTCAGCTGTGGGCATGTTAGGCACACACAGTCGTCTCAGTGGAGGGCCGTTATGTGTCCTGTCATATACTTAAGCTCTCTTTTAACCCATTTGTGTGAGTTTTAGGGACTGCCACAGTGCGTAACAACATCCCTGACTACTCTCACAGCATAAATTCACTGTGTGTGAAGTTTGTGTATGTGCGCCTGCTGTGCGCCTGCTGTGTGCACCTGCTGTGCACACCTGCATGCACCATGTAGTTTCATCCTCTACTCACACCATTGCGGTGCGGATCAGTGATTTATTTTGCTATTGTGTTCCTGCTCTGCTTATATTTTGGACTTTTACAGTGCATGGTACTATATTATTCTTTATATAACCTTTTTTAAAATTGTAATCCTGGTAATAATTCCACATTTAACTAGATGTATCGGTAGTCTGATTACATCAATTTTACTTGGAACTTTAATGAAATACAGTCTAAATAAATCTAAATACATCTTTTTTGTATACTAAAAAGGTAATGCCATTCCCTGTATTCTGTTATTTAAGCCTGGAGATATATTATTAATCAATTATATAATATAATTATAGGTATAATAGTATAATAAGAGTATAATATAATAAATAATTATCATATGATCATAACAATATTGATGTGTTTTGATGTTATGATTTAGCAACGTATTCAACATCAAACCACATAACGGTTTGAGACAAAACTGGTGTATCCCATTCAGTCAAAATGTTTTTATGTGTTTACTTCAAATTTTCAAAAACTAGTGTTCCAAAATGTTGATACATTTTGATCAAATCTATAGATTTAAACAGAGTATATGGAGGTTTTCCACAGATGATAAATGATTGTATTATGTATTATTGTATGATTAAAAAACATATAAACAAAAATATAAACAATGTAAACATCTACAGTACTGATACATCTAACTACAAATATCTCCACAAATGTGAGTCTTATTAATCAAATACAGACTAACACAAGTCAAATGCAACAGTATTCTGCAGATGTAAAGACGCTTTTTACAAAAGGGATTTAGTTTCTTCCCCTTTCATTTATTTTCCTTTTCCAGTCATGTCCACATGTACACTCCATGTGTGTATTTGAGTGTGTGCATGTCTTTGTGTGTGAACACTCACAGTGGACCTCCAATACTTCAGTGGCCTGCTGTTGTGACTGTGAGAGTGCCACATGGTCCACTCTGCAGGTGTAGGCCACTCCATCATCATTTCTGTCCACGTGCAGCTGCAGAGAGCTCCGTACTGTAAACGTCTTCCCACTTGCATTCACCTCCTTGGCACCTTTGGAGAGAGTTGCATATTGTCACTGATGCAGCACATTTATCTTGCAAGATGTGATGGCCTCACATAAACATTTTACAGCTGTGTTCAACAGTTTGGTTTAGTTCTGCTTTCCAGCCAGAGCCAGACTCCACAGGGACACACAGACAAGGGCTCATCATGCAATGCAATAAGCAGCTTAATAGAAAATTCACAGTATTTTCACATGGATATTCGTGGTATCTTTATTACAGTGCACAAATCTGAAAACACATCACTGCAGGTTATATAATTGAAAAAGTAGCCATTATAGAAGAGATTATAGTCCCTGTGTGATGATTACATTGAGTGTAAACTAAGTTTGTTTTAAAACCTCAACTTGTGAGCATCAAAATAGTGTAGTAGTACTGTTGTATGATGTGAATAAAATAATCATTTTACAACATCTTTAATTCATGTACTGACCTAGCCACTACAGCTAAAAAAACACACCAAGCCAACTGTCTTTGATGTTGATGTTCAGTGCATCAGCCTCCAGCTGGCTGATGCTTGTTTGCCTTATACTAGTCTTCCAGATGTGTGAGGGCATTTCGTATTTCCAAATATACAGTATATTTGTGTATAGCTCTCAGGCACTTTGGTGGTATAATGAATACCATTCTTCTTTCCTGAAAAAGGCTTTACACAAAATACTGAATAATCAAATGAATGATGATGATGATGCTAAAAGGTTCAGTTCTTGGCATCAACACATTGATTTTTAATAGCACTGACCCCACGAGAATCCTTGTTTAACTCCAACCACAGATGGACTACAACCACTGATCAACCATCCTGCAGCATTAACCTATACATACACGTCTTAACTGCCCTCAAGTGCCGATAATATAAAAAAATAAAAATGAATAAAAAGTATAAATAAATATCCTCAGTAAGGAAAGTTGTAGTCAACATGAGAACTGCGGCCATTGTATGGGGATACTGACAGAAAAAAAGCTTATTCACCTCAAGGTAGGGACTCTTTGAACCATCTCTGCCTTCAACTGCTCACATCTTACGGCCTTACACAACTCGTCCAAGTCTCGCTACATAGTGTCATACTATTCTCCTCTCCCTCAGATCCTTCTACCTGACAACCATTTCCAGCCTTACAGGGACAAAAAACATTACCAGGGCCAATCAAACATTTGGCAGTACCTTTAATCAGCCTTTTTCAACAAAGTATCACTATGTACATTCCTCTCCATCTGTACAATCTGCTATCTGAGCTATCCTTTCAGCACCTGCCTTATAATCCCAATCAAACAGCTGATCCACCTCTCTATGCCCATCGACACCCCAATCATTGCCAAGGCTTCGGAGAACTCCTCCAGCTTTCTCAAATCATCTACATAATGCCCTGAAATTTGGCATACTCCTTGATCACACCATTCCAATTTTTGCTTCATTTGCTTCCCCAATGGAATAGGCCTTAGATAAGCCAAATGTGTTTGATTAAAGTTTCACGACTGGCCCTTCTGACACCAATTTTTGACTGCCACATTAGTGTGCTTTAAATCTTTTTTGTTCCTAATAAATCAACATCCCTGAAGCACTGTGGTGACTACAAGATAGAAAGGCTCTCCTAACTAGAAGGTCACAGAGACTTTTTCTGTTCCCGTCAAACTGTCCTTGAGCTTGATGCTCAGTTTGTACCCGGTCAGGATGCCCTGTGCTCTGTCCAGATGACCGTCGAGTCAGTGCTTGAGTTGTAACTAAAAACACCTTGCTCATATGTTATGAATTCTTGCTGTTTAACAGGTCCCTCGTTGGGATTTGTAAGACAGTTTAAGAAAGAAACCTCTGTATTTTAGATAATTCTATGTCCTCTGGAAATGCTGCACAAATTCATACTAAATAATTTAAGAACTGTGGCAGCAACATTTAACGATATTTGCCAATTTTGAATGAAGCGTCTGCCTACACATATGACATGACTGTTTTGTTAAGTAACTCAAATGACCATCCAGTTCCAGACCACACACTTAGAGCTAACAATCTTGCACAACTCATCACTGCTGGATTTTCTTTTACATACTGGTTGTGTCACAACTTAATTGCTTATACGTATCCACCCCCAGCGGGTATTTTTCTTCTCAATCACATCTGTCCAGCCAGTCTTTCGGGGGTGGTTGGTCTACTCAGATCATGCCAGCCGCCTGTATTTTAAACCTTATCTAGCCTGTTCATCCACAGCAACACTAACAATGCTTGTTTCAAAAAAAAGAGAGATTAAAAATCGCTATTGTACTGTATTCAGCTGTCCAGGCTTATTTGTACATTCAGGTGTTTGTTCCTCTTTTTCTGTATTCTCATAGCAGATTCAAGGAAGCATCGGTGTATGTGGCAAATCTCTCATGCAGGCCACCTTTGTTTGTAGCTACTAAAGAGACTGTTTATGCTATATATCCTTCTCTCTTCTGCGCTCATCTGCTCCACTTTCCAAGCATCCCACCCCACGGTCTCCTCTCCCTCTTGATTCTGCCAATCAACGATTCTGCTCAGTCACTTCCCCCATCTGAGGCAATGAGCCCGCCTCCCCAAGAGATGAATGATTGACAGGTCTGCAGTGTTAGCAACATCCACCCAGACAAGAGGAGACAGGGAAAATGGCTCGATTTCTTCACAAAGGAAAAATTGCAAAAGACAAAGGAGAATGAGAAAGAGTGGAGGACTGCAGATAGAGGAAATCATATTTCCAATACCATGGCGTGCTTTAGCAGTTGCAAACATCTACTCTTTCTAATAGTTCTGTCAGGTCCTCACAGGATGCTTCCCCTTGCCTCATTGTCTCTCCATTAGTACAACTTGTCTGTCTACACCTTGCTGTTCTCCTTCCTTTGCTTTATAAATCTTCTCTGCAGGTTCCTTCCACCGATAATACTATTCAAACTCTGTAAATATCAAATCCTGGAAATAGTTGTCTGATACTGTGTCCGTAACTCCTTCCTTTTGTCTGTTTCCTCTCCTCTCTTTTTTAATATTTGTATGTTCTTGTCGGGGTTAGTATTGGGGTAAATAAGTAGCTGATTTAGCTGACCCTTTAATCAAATACTAATGATCTAATTAAACGGATATTATGAGATGAGTCATATTATGTTTTATGAATTGTCTTTTCTTTGATGAACAGCAATCAAACAAGAGGCTGAATTTTACAAATCCATATTACAGAAAGGTTTAGTTATATATGGATTTAACTATTTTACTTTTTGAATAACTTACAATATTTTCATAAAAAAGTCAAATTCAAAATATTGTAATGACTTTGTCTGAAAGAACTGATGAAATAACTGAATGAATCATTCTGAATTTTGCAGTTTGATTGTGCTCATATGTTATGTGTTTCAAGACAAGAATTGAAGCACTTCAATCAATGTGATGGGCACTCAGCGATGCCCCTGTGGCAGCTAACCCAATGTTCTGTCTGCACTGCTTCTCTTTATTATTGTAGTTTGTCTTTCAGTAAAAATGAAGTTGAAAAGTTAAAAGTTAGTTCATAGTATTTCTTTGTCAGAGGCTCCTGAAATCTACACCCTGCGCTGAACCAGGAGTATTATAAAGATGGAGAAACTTCATATATAATTCTGCTGTGTGTTGTTTAAGTGTGTAGAGATTTGAATGGGTTCTGATTGCTTCTGGGTGACTCAGGATAAGAGCACTACAAAAACTAATATGCTAGCACAAAGTTTGAGTTCATTAATATCAGTTTTTGTTCCAAAGTCTTCTTACAATCCACTTTGAGAACATAATAACAGTTGTTGAACAGCAAGTAATAGCTCATCGTTAAAGTGCATCAATCTGCATGAACTCAGTTGGCTTCTACACTACTGTGTGTGTGCACATGAGTGTGTGTGTGTGCATGTGTGTGGGTGAGAGTAGGTATAATTGGTCTATAAATATCTTATCACATTTTAAGCGCAGCTGAAAGGAGACTGACATCAAGCTGCCATTAAAGCTCAGGCCTGTCAATCAAAAACTAATCTGGCCAGTCTCATAACACACATACTCACTCCCCCCCCCCCCCCCCCCCCCCCCCCCCCCCCACACACACACACACACACACACACACACACACACACACACACACACACTTGCAAACCCACTGTTTAATGACACTACTTATTGGTAAAAATATTTATATGTTTTGCTTTATAAAGAGGCTTTTTGGCTGAGAGTTACTGTTAGACCTAATCAAGAAGTTTGGAAGAGATTGTTATTTTACTTTCAGCTTCCACTGTTAAATTCACATAGTGGTGGCTTTGGGGGTGCCTAATATTCGGCAGGAATAACTGACAGGATTGATGGAGGGCTGTTTGAATGCTTTACATCCAGAAACTGTGATTTCTGGATATTTTTGGAGAATTTGAACCATGCAGCAGTGTTTCTTTTAGTACTCACATATCAAAACCTCAAATTTGATTAAAGTCGTGATGAAATGAAAAATGCCTTTTCAACCCTTTTAGATCACATCCCCGATCATACTGTGCATCTATTTCACAATATATGCCAAAAAATATACAAAAAAGAATAAACTTCTTTGTATTCTTATGTCAAAATTCAATCATGTTTTCTTCCTGTAAAACAAAATATGATGTGTGCTTATGTAGGCTTCAACCAATAATATCATGACATCCACCCATCAATCAATCTGCAACTTTTAGTGGCACAAGTAATTATAAAATGCCCAATTTTCAACATTAAAATCAAATTCCTCCCAATGTTATATCACGCCTGGCTGCCCTGTTTCATTTGGAAATACATTATGATACGGAAGTTAGATACTGTCAAAATGCTGTTTCATCTGGCTTTTAAGGAAAAGAAGAACGAGTGAAGCATGGAGTTCTAAATGTGGACTGGTGTTCTTTTCTTTTGATACCTTTCTGTGCGATTTAGCATGACATACTAAAACAGTATAATGAAATTAGATATATTATATTATAATTATTCAGCACTTTAGAATAGGCAGAAAAAACGTCTAATGATTATACATATTTTGAATATAGAAGTAAAAAATAACCAGCTTGAATTCTCTTCATTATATTTTCATTTTGAATGCATCCTTTTTAAGGCTTTTGGGCTTGTCATTATAAATATGAGTAAAAATCTTAAGTGCAGCCAGCAACAACCCACATGTATTGTCTAAAACTGCCCTTTCATAATACATGGTTGAATCTCTCTGCTCTCATGCATATATTTTTTTGTCTACTCACTGAAAATTGCCTATTTTGTTGTGAAATATTTTGTAATTCCCCAGTGCAGCAACTTTTAGGTTAATGTTGTCCACATGGAAGACTAATAATAGTTTGCCACTGCTTTTCTGATTCATGTTTTGGGTTATCTTTTTTTAAGCACAGGCACATAATGAGTGAAAGGGTTTATTTAATATGGTCAAGCTAATGGATTTGGCTTGTAGCCTGACACTTGTTCAGATTTGTGCAGATATATTTTTTAATGACTTACATAATTTACTTGTAAACTGTTGATGGAATGCAAGATGTACATCTATTATCATGTGCGTGAAGAACATAATCTCCTGGTGTACCTCTCCTTAACAAAATGCCTGTCAGTATTTGGCTGACTACATCACACTATTTTGTAGGTGGGAGTTCAGAGCTCTGCATTGTGGGCATGAGCCCAGATAAAGCCTCAGAGGATTAGAAATGGAAATGACAAGCGTTAAAATATGAGAATCTGACCCTTTTGTGCCATTTCACAGGAGAGAGGCACAACCCACAAGATAAGAAGATGGAGGGTAGTAAAGATACACAGAGGGGGACTGCTGGGCCGGTGAGGAATCATCAACAACAGCTATAGGGCTGACTAATCCTGGCAACAGGGGTCCGAGGGCTGAGTCATCAGATCCTGAACTGCATCCCATCTGAGATTTGAAACAATTTGTGCAAGCAAAAACAATTTAAAATTGTCTGTGGGCGAGGGTGAAGATAATCAGAATATGTAGTTGTACAAAACACTAATTTAAATACAATAAAACTCATAATGCAAACAGAAAAAAAAAATGTTGCCAGATAAATACCTAATGACTGTGTCAGATGAGCAGCATAACAATGGGTATGACTAAACTTTAAAACACCAGGCTTTTGCACTTATACACAGAAGGCTCCAGCTCCAGTGAGAAATATAAAGCCTTTACTATCGTCTGCAGTGTTCAGGGAGAAGGGCCTACTGACAACCTGTAAGCATCCCCCTCATATTTGACCTGTCTTACCAGCTTGACTGAGCTTAACTGACGGGTGACCACGACCAGGGAACACTGTTAAATGTTAAGAGTTTCTATCAGTAACTGACAGACACGTATCACGATGTCCTTTCTGACATGACACTCCCCGCATTCACAGCTAAGAAGTGTCTAGTGTGGATTCATGGAGACAGTTTTCCACTGGCCCTTGAAAGGAAAGGTCTGGTCAGTCCTAGTGCCTTGGCATTTAAAATTGGACAGGGGCTCCACCTCCAGGATGTTGCTCTTAATGGGCATAGGCAGTGGGTGTATCTGATCTTCACTTCGTTTGCCACAGTGCACAGTTCTGAGTCTGTTAACTTGATCACACACACGCTTAAAGAAAGAAAGAAAGAAAGAAAGAAAGTACAGGTGGTGCATTTGTGAATGTGATATTTCTGCTCTTCATTCGAGCCATCTTGTAGTTGAAAAGTAAGTCAAAAACTCAAAGAGATGTAAAAAAATTAAGATAGACTTTATAGTTTTACTTCACTTATATTAATATACCAGTATATTAGTATTAGACACAAGTTGGTTACATTTCAGGTATATGCTTGTATGAATTTTTGTGTTTGTGCTGCATATGAATACAAGAGGGTTAATAAGTGTTTCGGTGTTATGCATCTTTTATTCATGCCACTGTGACTTGCAGGAGCCATCTTGAAATGACATCTTTAATGGTCATTGATCAACTCCACCCTAGGGAGCTGGACAGTATAAATGTAGTCCCAACACAGACTTTTTTAAAAAGTAGAGTGCAAGGTTGTCTAACACTGCTGAAATGACTGAACATTAAATTTTTAACTAGAAAACTGCTTTAAATCCCTGAACTTTACTCTTATTTTAATGTTCACAATGTCACGAGCTGTCTCATCAACTTCAACATCATCCCCTTTGAAATAAGCTCCAGGAACTCATTTTACTCAATAGCTCTTTCCAGCTGAAACCTTAGAATAACGATGGCCACCTTATTCTGTTCTCCGTCACAGTAGTCAAGGACAATTACCCATAAATGAAGAAATGGCTAGCGCTTTTTCAAAAGGTTGTTCAGTCACTGTTCAACTCTTCAGTGAACGGGAAGACTTGACTGATAGCATATTGAAAAGTCAGCAGACAACGACCTAAAATAGTGCAGAGAATGTCTGTGGTAATAGTTCCTTGTCCTTGACTAACAAGTTTGACAATAGAAAAAAGGATGTGACCGCAAGCAAATTTAAATCAAATCTCAGTGTTTTTTTCCTTAAGCCCCCTTGGGATAGAGCTATCGCATAACATGATGAAGCAATAACCTCCACAGTTTAGGTCGCAGCGTATGATAATACCCATCCGACAGCGAACATCCCCACCCTTATTTGAAATAAATATTCATTTCATCTCTGCCTTGCTTGGTCTCCACACAGCTCCCCCTGGTTCAGTGGTGTGTAAACAAGTGCTACATGTGGTGATATTGGCAGAGGTCTCTCAGGGTTACCGTGTGTAACTGAGATAGAAATATATCATTACTGGGTGGGGACTGAAGGGATCTGTGGGACAAAGAGACTGAAAAATAAGAATATTGGATTATGTTCCACGCACGCACACACACACACACACACACAAGCTTATGTCCTTACATGCAGGCTGTCTTCTCCATCTGTCTGTTTTGCTCACACAGACACACACAAGCGCAAATACACACATATGCAGACACACACTTAGCATAGGGTGTCCGTTAACTGAATGTGAATGGGTGATGGACTGCTCCAGTGGCTCTGCCGGTAATATAATCTTCTCTATTCCCCCAGATCCCACACCAATATGTCACAATTGTCATTTATTCCCAGCATGGCCGCCCACAATCAGATGGCTTTTCACATTGAACACACCCTGATCCTGTCAGGATGATGAACACTTCAAGTGCACTCACATATACACCTACACATACATGCATTGTGTATTAACATGTGATGCCCTCTGTTTTTGAATGTGCTCATGTTTATTTATTCAGTCTGTTTTAAATGTGGTGTCCTGGAAGGAAGTTAGAACATCAGAGAGAGGAATAAGAAAATAGCTTGCTGGGTTTGTTTGTTTTTTTCCTATTTAAATGCAACACACGTTTGCACACACATTTACACACAAATAAACTCTCTGTGAGTGTTATACATAACAAGTCGAACTGACAATGTCCAGATAATAACTCACACCTTTTTTTACAACAAGAAAGCAGACCAATTAGTGGCAGAGAGGCATTCATAGTGTGACAAAGAAGAAAACCTGTATGTGTCGATCATAATCTCAGGAACAGACTTTTTTGCCTGAACTAAACATGTCCTGAATATGTCTGACAAATGCACCACACTGGGTCACGAAGTGCTAATTATAAACTGACACTACTTGTCAGGAAAGACAAGGTATCAATCAAGAGATCAATATTTTGATCACCTTATACTTTTTCAAGGTTTATACTGTAGCTAGAAAATATCATGGTGACAAGGTCAGCCGCTTAGAGAAAACTACATATAAATGCTCATCTGTTTGGTTTGACTGGAGGTGACCTTTTGTGGTGTTAAAAATCAGATTGGGATTTGTCTCTGTGTGAGATCAACATAGCTTTTTAGCATAGAGGATGTTCTCAGGAAATCTGAATAAACACGATGACGTAATGCTTAAACATTATCTCTAAACAGTTAATTAAAAGGAAAGATATAATTCTATTTGCTTACAACTGTGTGGAAAACCAGCATTGATTTGGTCTTATCTGCTTGCCTATCTGGACTCTGGGAAGCCCTATGATGCAAGATAGCAGGATGAGCTGTCTGGGCTTAAGCTAGGGTAGAAAGGGTGTAATGGCAGACAGTGAGAAAGCTTCTCAGTGAATTCAGCAAGGGCTGAAACATCGCCTCCGATCGAAATGTCTGACGAGCCCCACAGCAGATCTGACAAGAATCTTCTAATCTCACATTTGTATAAAGTCTCATGGTTCTGTTTTCTGTTTTGCCACAATGTTGCTGTGATTTCTTTACAAAGAGACTACACAATATTTGTGTTCTTGTTTTCTTTCTTTTCAGAAATCATTATACTACATATAAACACACACACACACACACACACACACACACACACACACACACACACACACACACACACACACACACACACACACACACACACACACACACACACACACACACACACACACACACACACACACATATAAAAATAGCTTCCAAAATCCACTATCCATATCCTTTGTAGGTAAGGGACTAAAACCTTGGCACAGTGAATAACATACTGATATGAAGTTGTATAGACCCAAATTAGAGATTGTCGTGTGCCAAGTTGAGGAGAGAATTATAGCATCTGACCTTAATGAGAAAGTATGTCCTCTGGAGACAACCTTTACTTCAAACCACCACGGATATCTCTGACTACCTGCTAACTTTCTGTGATAAATTAAAAGAACATTATGTCCTGGCTAGGTTTCCATTTGCCTTACAGGGAGCTCTTCTCTCAGTAGTGGGCCACTGGGAGACGCAATAATCACCCATGGAGACACAATAAGCCTGTAAGGAAAAGTGCTTTCCTAATTAGTATATATTCCATTTCTATTCGCTTCAAGTTGGTGATGTAAAGCAGAGAAAAACTACTACAATATATTACTACTAAACATGGTGATTAGCTTAATTAGATTTAAAACATATATGCAAATTGGGGAACACAAAAGCGTAGCATTAAATAAGTAAAGACTGCTAAGATTTTTGTTTACAGGACATAGAAATGTGACAATGGTTATTGAACAGCTACAGGGATTTCATTTTCATTTTAATAAATGATGGGCGCGCAAACAAACAAACAAACAAATAAAATAGGAAGACTGTTAGCAGTTTGCATGCTGGCTCAACATTGTTTGGGGTGGAAAAAATACTCTTACACAGATAAGATGTGTAAAAATAAATAGCAGTGTAAAACTTATAAAAATACTGAAAAATAAGTTGTACATTAATTTAAGGATGGGAATAAATGTGCTACGAATAAAAGACAGACATAGTCAGTGTTGTCAGTGATACCAGAGATGCCAAATAACTGATAGCAGAAAGTATTAATATCAAAAGATAATAACCACAACCATGCATGTTTTGGAAAAAAATATTTTTGTGGTTTATTAGTCCTTTATACAGTATAAGCAGAGAAGGTCTGTGTGTTGTGCATGTGAAATGCCTCTCATGAAAAAAATTTGACTACATCTAATTGGGCATTTAGGATGTGCAACACCTGGCTGCTCGTTACTCTCATTACTGAGTTTCAGTGATCTGTTAGGTTATACAAAGATTATGACAATGTCCTCCCAAGTCGGCATTGTTTTCGTCAGTAATAAAAAAAGAATGCAAACCTGTGATTCTCCTTTCTATCTCTTTGTTTACACTCACAGTCATTTAAATTAGAAAGGGGTGATTTGCATTTTGTTATCTGCCTTTAATCTGCTCTATGAAACAACAGAGAAACCTTTGTGAAAGTAAAGCTCTGCAACTGTGCTGATGATCTGTGACAGTCCGTCCCACTGGGTTCTGCATTTTATTTGATACAGAACCGCATCTGTTTCTCTCTTCCTCAAAGACGTCATTTCATCATTTCATATTCTCTTTCATTCCCTCTGTCTCTCGCTCTCTCTTGCTTTCCCTTTCAAACAATTACAAAGTGGATGGTTCATCAAGTAGAACAGAGCAGGAGCTGGCTGGAAAGGAGGTTTGGAGTCCAGTCAGGGTGATTTAGAACAGCCCTCTGATAACAAGGGAGGTTAATGTATCGGTCTCAGGCCAGAGGACACATGCTGAATCTGCTCCATTAGAAACAACTTGTTCGGAACAAAAATACACAGTTGAAACATACACTGCAACAGTTTTATGGTGCCAGTTGAAATAGTCTAATCTCTACTCATAGCATACAATATTTAAGGGTACATAAATATTCATCCAGTTACTCATTCCAAAGCACAGTCCGAGCCATGCTGATCAATATTTTTTTTGTATCTCACTACACAGTGTAGGTGGGGATGAGAAAGTTTAAGACTGTAGGGCCAATTAGGTGGTGTGTTTATAACAACAACTATAGCCTGACATTAAAATATCAGTTAACCAGTAAATAGTTATAAACACAATGATGATTATTGTTTGTACTATAGTAAGTAAATAGATTTATTAATTGAGAAAAAGCTAAAATGATGCAAATAATAAGCATTTAGTCCAGTTAATGCGGAACATCTTTAATTTTGTTTCTCAAAATAGATTGAGAACATGATAATGTCAAAGGCAAACTATCATCGCCCAAAATGTGTCATCATTCACTGTGAATCTAATAAAACATACCATTATATTCTAAATGTCAAAATCTTCAACAACAGCTGTAATGCAGATGTGAATGCATACAAATGTTACATACCTAGGACCTCCTTGTCATTCCTGAACCAGCGCAGGTTGGCAGCAGGTTTGCTGCCCTGAGTGATGCAGGTCAGAGTGATGTGGTCTCCCTCCATGGCAGGCTTTGTCAGGCCATCGATCTCTGGCTTCTCTGGCACACCTGAAGGATGGAACAGAAATCACAGCGATGGAAATAATTCACACACAGTGGTATGTCGTTATGCAACAATAATATTATTATGCCATATTGGAGATTCTCCTCCAGCACGCCCTCCTACAGGGAGATTAGAGAGCAGACTACAGAGAAGCATCCCTGAGCAGTGTCCTGTTCGAGAACACACCAGGGAGGATTCTTGCAGACACATTAGTGGATAGTGTCCCTACCCACTGGGCCACCCCTCCCTTAACAGGGTCAGTTCATCCACCCTTTTTTTTTCTCAATTTTTCTTACTTTACTCTGGTGGTATTCTAGCCATAGAGATAATTTAGAATTTTTGGGAAATCTCTCTCTGAGATTTCTGTATCCACTGAAATACAGTGTGAATGTTTGTAATTCTCACAGAAATTTTAATTAAAAAAATTCAACAGCAATGTGTCTTCATGTTTCTCTGTACCCCTTTCTCCTGAAAATTGCATTTATATACAAATAAATTGCCAATACATTTTGCTCTCATATTCAGTATTTCACCTCCCATACACTGCTGCTTCCTGAAACTGAGACAGTTCATGCCCCCTTACAGGAAACACCTCTGAACTAAACTATAACACTATTTTCTGCAATTCCCACTTTCCCATAATCATATTACTACTCGGGATTGGTTACCTCATAGCCCCAATGCTGCAGGTCTATTTTCTAGGCATGGACTCTCTCATGACATTAAATCTGTTCCACATTGCTTTCCTATGAATCAAGTTAATTCCAGTCCCCCTCCATAAGAGAGAATCTCATTCAAATAGAAACCAATGGAAAATGCACAACCTGAATCCTGTTAATGTTACACCTGTTTTTAATAGCAATACCTGCCTTGAAATAGGCTTTGTTAAGATCATTAGGCTGCAAAGCACTTTACATGACCTCATTCTCAAGCTCTGTGAAACATGGTTATCCACAGATAATGCACTTCCTCTGGCTGAAGCACCACTGCCTAAATGTCTATACTCCCAGATCACTCGTACTACCTAAACAAGTTGGTGCTACTTCACCGGTCTATGGCTCCAACTACTCTTTTCATCACAGAGCTCATATTTGTTGCTCATCATTTCAGGTGCTTCTAAAATCCCTCTTTCCACCCTCACCTAACACAAACTTTCCAAAAAAACTTTACTTTTACATTGCTCTCCTACATCATTCCCCTGGAGCCTACTCACACATTTTCAGAGTTTATCTCAGATCTTGTGACACATGCTGACTTTATAAATAAAATTGGCAATTTTAATATTCATTTTAATGACACATCCAACGCACTAAACCAAGCCTCATTGGTACATTTTGTTTTACTCAGACTATCACTGAACCCACACACTGCAGTGGTCACACCATCGATTTAATTTTACTCCATGCTCTTTGTCACGGATCTTTCAGTCTCCTCCTCCACTTCATCATTATCCAATGACTCTCACTCTCTGATTCAATTTAATGTTCATATACCACCCATTTTTCAACATCACTGCCCTCTCAAAAGGAGTTGCATTATTAATAAATCAGTCATAGTAGCTCTCGAATCATCTTTTCCCGATGCTCTCACGAAACTGAATAATTAGACTGGCTCTCTGAACAGTTTAACAAATAAACTAAATAGCTCCTGACTAGGTGTGCTCAACTCTGTAGCCCCCCTTCAGGTTAGAAAACACACAAAACTTTACTCCATGATTTACTGATTCTACTCGGGCACTAAAACAATGATGTAGAAATTAAGAAAATATATGGTGCAATACAACATTAGAGATAATTCTGCCAGGCCTGGAATGAAACACTGCTTAAATACAAATATGCCTTCCGGCAAGCTAAATCTAATTATTACTCAGATCTGATGTCTAACAACAGACACAACCCCAGATTCCTATTCAACACCATGGATAAGCTCACTATAACAACCTGTTTCCCTGCTTTACAGCCAAGGTTTTTAACAACTTTTTCATTCCTGATTAGAAATTATATTAATGATGAGGCTGTGTCACTCTCCTTTGATCCCTCCCATCCACTACTTCTTTCTCATACTGATTACCAAACCATCAGCCATGTTTAATCCAACCACATATGTTCTTGATCCCATCCCTGACAACCTCATTAAAGATCTGTTCACTGTGATATGAAGTCATCTTCTTGACATCACTGATAAATCCCTTGGTTTTGGTATCACTCCCACTGCGTTCAAAACCGCTGTGGTTACACCATGATTAAAAACACCCAATCTTGTCTTCTAAAAATGAAACATAAATAAATAAATAAATAGACCAATCTAAAATCTCCCATTCATGCATGTCCAAACTGCTAGAAAAGATGGTGGCTAGCCAATTTACTGCACATCTATCCAGTAATAACTTTCTTGATGAGTTACAGTTTGGTTTCAGACCCAAACAACAGCCTCCTAAAATGTCTTAAGAGCCTTATTGGTCTCAAGAGGCTGGCATTTTCTTGGTTTTTATTCATACCTGAGAAATAGAACAGAAAGGGTTACATACAATAATATTATGTCTTCTGGCTCTTAGGCCAAATATGGTGTCTCACAGGGATCAGTACTCAGTCCACCTATTGTTTGTGTTTACTTGCTGCTCTTGAGTTATATTTTCAAAAAACACAACATAAGGTATCACTTCTATGCTGATAACAAAATGATATTGTACTATAACAGTCAGTGACTTCTCCCAGCTGGTACATTAGAGAAGAGTTTGTCAAAAGTCCATCTCTGGATGTGCAATAATTTTCTGCATTTGAATACACACAAGAACAAAATGCTGCTTGTTCGTCCAGCTAGATTTATTTCTCTGCTATATTCAGATCTTTTTACATACTTTTCCATCAATCTGATAATTTGATGGCTGCACAATTTCTGAGAAACACATACAGAACAGTATTCGATCCATTTTAGCCACATATCAACTACATAAAATGAACTGCTTTCCTTCACTATTGAAAAATAGTCCAAATACGTCCAATTTGATCAAATTCAGATACTGAAATGCATACATTCATAGCATCTCGAATAGACTACTGCTATGCACTTTTCTCTGGCCTACCTACAATAAGACAGCAACAAGAGGTCTTCAATTGGTTCAGAGCACAACTGCCAGAGTCCCCACAAGGTCTAAAAAGTTGGATCATATAACACCGGTACTGATGTCTCTGCAGTGGCTACTGGTTTATGCAAGAGCTGATTTCAAAATCCTTCTTCTTACCTATGGACTGTCTCCTTCATATACAACCTTATTGCTCCATATATTCTATCACATTCTTTACATTCCACTGGTGCCTGTTATTTAATCTCTCCTTGTTTCAGTAAGAACAGTTTTGGTGGTCAAGTATTTGCCCACCAAGCTCCACTTCTCTGAAATAATCTACCACTGCACATTCGGGAAGCAAGTTTTGTTGATATTTTCAAATCCACGCTGGAAACTTACTATGGCCTTTGCTAATTTCACCAGCTGTATCACAGAAGTATGAAGTCCTCCTTAACATGTAGCTACTCCACTCGTTAGATTTATATTATCTCTCTTTAACTCTTTTACTTTTACATGTAATATTGTGTACTTTTTTCTGTTGTTTTTATTGAGTTGCAAAGTGTACAAGGGTAATGTCAAGTGAAATTAAAGTTGATAAAGTAGTCTTTATACAGGATCTATACGGTATGTGTCTGTGCATGTCTGTGTCAAGTTGCAACCTTCAACGGTTGTGAATGTGAAATTAATTTGTGCTTGAAGTCACATTTGTTGGCATTGTGGCTTAGCTTCAAATCGAAGCACTGCATTTTAAATTCATATTTCTATCTTTTTTCATTTATGTTGATGAAGTTCAAGCAAAGGTGTGTGTGTGTGTTAGTATATATATGTGTGTGTGTGTGTGTGTGTGTGTGTGTGTGTGTGTGTGTGTGAACAGAGGTAGTTATGTAGTTGTACAGAAAATGTTAGTTACCAGCCTTTCCCATAATGAGTGTTTTAAGTGTGTAGTGTCTGCCCTTCTAATGTCAATGAGCAATAAGTCTGCCTCAGGCTGAGTGACTGAAAGGTCTGTCAGTCAATGCAATTGACTGACTCTGGCCTTGTCTGTCTAACCACCTCCAGTAAGGTTTATTACCAGACTTTAAGGTCCTCCCTTTTCTGTTTACCAGCATTTGAAGGAACAAATCCTAACAATGGAGTGCTTGGTAAATGTAGTGAGAGAGCTATCTCTCCTAATCTTATGTAATTTTCAATGTGTATGATTTTATATGCTATTGGTTCACTGCCTAGTTTTTAAGTGTGAAAAGTTTCACTATATCAAACGACTGCATTGTGCAGTGTGTGAATGAGTAAATGTGGTTTCACTCAGAAGAGTTTTGGATGGTTTTTCATTCCAGACTAAACGAGAGCAGATCAAATACAACATTCATCTTATACAGTCACGTTCCCCTTGGGTGGCTAGAGGCTGCAAAGCTTTAATCCTTCTCTCTGTTGGTGTGTGTGTGAGTGTTAGGTATTGTTGGTGTACGTTTTTTTCTACTCATTTGTGCATCATAGATTTATCTGTGCTGTGGTGCCGATGTGTGTGTGTGTGTGTGTGTGTGTGTGTGTCTGTTTAAGCATGACTAACAGTGTTTTCAAGACATGAAAAAGAAATGAGAGCTTGATTTCTGATGCATGGTAAAAAGACTGGATTTCACTGATAGTTTCCTGTGGTCATTGTGAACACACCGCTTTATGAGAGAAGAATAAGTAAGTTACTATCATGAATTGAAATTTAGAGATGTGTTTGTGGATAGGTTAGGTTAGGTTAGGTTAGCCAAGTTTTATTTTTCCGATCATTCACAAAATAAATTCACAAGAATTTTTCATGAATAATTTCTTATACAGATTAAACAAACAAAACACAAAGAGAAAAGGAGATAGGATATATATACAAAACAATTAATGTGTCATCATTCTTTCTTCATCCCTATCTGTTTCTCTTACAAATTATTTATTCTTTCTCTTTTATTCTCTTTTATTTTCTTTGACCGAAAAAAAGTGTAGACTGAAGCCTAAGCTTATTTTGTCTACCCTTTTTAACAACATCAATTCAGTTTCTTCAAACAAAACTTACGCCAGTAGCAGTGACTTTTAAAAATGACAAAGTAAAATAAATTAACACATTTTTTTTTTGTTTTTCAAAGGTTTTCACAACAAATTAAAAGCATAAATATCCAGATACCTGATTTCAACAATTCACAAATCCCAATATTCACTTCTTACATAACTTTCTAATGTTTTGGTTTTAAATAATTTCTTAAATGTACCCATATTTTTGCTTTCTTTCAATTCAAAATTGATATGTCCGGATTGAACGCAAAGCCTAATGTTGTGCACTTTTAGACAAGCTAGCAACAAGCAAATGTCAGGCAGTCCTCACTGACATTGTACCATTGGATTTCCATGAGCAGTTCAAAATTTCAATTTCAGATGACCAAATACCTGAAAACTCATGACACTGACCTTTTCCACTAATTAGCAAATGTTTGCATGCAAACACATGTTAACAAGGCAAACATTATACATTTTCATTGTGTTTATTGATTTAACTTGTAACACTACTATTTGTATACTCTAGAATTGACCTTAATCATTGAGTGATGTATTGTATTTATGAACCTTTGTTCAAATTTACATTGTAATAGATAAACACCTGTGTGTAATTATTCACCCAAATATTTTGACAGTATTTATATGTGAAGTTCACATCTTATTGTCTGTTCATTTATGAGTTGGTATTTTTGTCCAAATCATTTTCAATGTTTTCATCCCCTGTACTCACTGTGCTGGCTCACAGCAACAGATAAACCAGGCTTTTCCCAGACCATTTTGTGTATTTATCTCCCTCTCTGTTTCCTGGCTTGCACCATTAACTATTGTTCAGCATTGCAAAATAATTTTCTCCATATCCTTATTGAGCAGTAGCCTTTAATGTCTTTAATTCTCGGAACGCTTGTTAACACAGAGAGCCAGCTAATGGTCCTGGAGTGCACAACCACATCTATTAACATTAGTGAAAACTAATTGGCAAAATAATAAGCCCGGTGGCGGGAAATGAGACAATGTTTGTGTAGGGGGATGATCACAACACAAACATTACTAAAGGGAGGAAGAGCTTAATAGCATGCCGGTCTATAGAAAGCATTCAGACAAAATATAACCTCCAGGAATGCTGCGCAATTGCCTGGAGTTCAAATTTTAGTAATAATGTTTTAAAATCAAAACATACACATACTGAAATACACATATGATATAATCAGGGTATTCATGTTCATACAGATGTTTTTATTCCAGAGATTTCACTACAATATAAAAACTATCAAAAATGCTCAAAAATGCCCTCATTTTACAAACTTTAACTAATAATCTGGATCTGCACAAAAAAAATGTCCACCCAATTTCATGAAAACATGAAAACCTTGCCTTTTTGAACCCATGTTACATCTGATGATTTTGTTTATTCAGCTACATAAAACTTCCAGATTAAACAGATTTTAAAATTGGTCAACTTGTCTCTCTAGGATTCTGTACTGTGTGTTCAGCAAATCCTATGTGGAGAAGTTAGTAGAAGATGGAGCAATACCATTTTTTCCACAAACGGTAGCCTACTTAAGGACCATAAGGCACTGCAAGCACAACTTTGTGTGAGGGGCACAACTTTTTCTTCTGCTCACTAACTTTCCACTATTGCTTGCTCTACAAACTGTGGTTTGGATGTTACTTGTCAGAAATCTAGGATTAAAAAAAAAAACCCCATGGTACCCTACACAGGTTGAAGATATGTGTGTGCAATCACAAAATGTGTTATGACACCTCATCGCAGAAGAACTCATTTCTGTTAAGTAACAGTGTATCCACAAATAAACATTTCTTTTAAGCAAGGGAGTGAAAAATTAGATTCTGTACTTACCTAGAACAGTCAGGTAGGCTTTAGCTGTTCTGACAGGCATGGTGAAGAGAGAGCAGGTGTACATGCCCTCATCAGTCAGTGTGACATCATTGATACTGATGGTCAGCTCTGACCACGATGCACGTACCAGCTCAATCCTGTTGTCCCTTAGAGCTGGACAGAGAGACAAAGAGAGACAGTCAGTTACTAAACAGTTATGCAAATATCAGCAAATCAAACTGATGAGGGCTACCTTATCAGCATTATAAGCAGACACACTCAAACTCTATTTTAATGCACAATTGAAAGTTAAAGTTACATTAGATACAGTTTATATACATACAAAACAGTTTAGTTGATTTTTTTTTTCTGGTGCTTGTAACATCTATACTTTGTTGTATTATGCTTTTTATATTGCAACAGAATACTTTGTATACTATACACACACATTTTAACTGTTTACTGCTTACTAAAAGAAACAAATAGCCAAATCAAACTGTGTGGTGTACATTATGTATGTAAAAATATATTTTAACACATAAACAACATAAAAATCATTTTGAAACGTGATGTGAAACCGGA
The DNA here is from genome assembly GCF_963691925.1 of Scomber scombrus. Taxonomy (NCBI): domain Eukaryota; kingdom Metazoa; phylum Chordata; class Actinopteri; order Scombriformes; family Scombridae; genus Scomber; species Scomber scombrus. Next base: position 13,525,620 of record NC_084983.1, read on the forward strand.
ATTTTCTTTTGAATCTGAAAGTACAGCTCTTTAGTATACCATACATGAGGTCCTCTCTGCTGGAAGCCCTTGTAGACATTTTACTTATATGAAAATGTAATCTTCCAAAAGACATAACGGCAATGGAAATCAATACTGCAATAAGGGGCTGGGATAGAGTCCTAATGAGAATTTGGCAAGATGTGAGAGCTGAAATGGATTTGCTGAAATTAGATGGCTAGTTGAAAGATACTCCACGGTCTTCAAACAAGACTTCATACTTCTGTGATACAGTGGGAGAACGTGCTACAATTTTAAAATGTGGTGACACCTTAAATACAACATGATTCATGCCTGCTGTGTCTGAGGAGTGCATTGAGAAATACAAAACCAAACCACCTAAAAGTGCATCAGGAAAAGACCATGGATTTTGAGGCTGCTAAAAATTTCATTCACTCTGCTGCTGTGGCCTTGGCTTCAAGCCTTCCTTTTGCAACTACAACACCTTTCTACAAGCCTTATTTGATATGAGCAGCCAAGGCAACTTTGACTCGCCTTTCACTCTCCATCAAAGTGACTTGAAGCAAGTGCAGTATACTGTAAGTGTGTGTTTGCATGTGACTGTGAGTGTTTAGATTGAGCGGAAAAGAGGTATGATTGCATGTGTACAGGTGTTTATATTTTCTTTCATGTTTGGCCACATGAAAGAATATCTTATGGTCATTTGTGAGAAATCACAAAGAGCAGAGTACCCTGGTTTTGCAACCCCTCTGCAAAGATTTAAAAAGTTAATGCCATTACACAGTCTGTTTGTAGAGTACTTTAAAGTGTGGCTGACTGAATGGTGAGAAACGATAGTTTCTGTGCTTCGACATCCTAAAGCTTTAAAGCCAGCATTAAAAGTAATTTCTTTCCCCAAATGTTTCTGTAACCCACACAAATCATGTAACCTTGATTAATTTATACTGTACATCAAACACTATTTATAAGGATACAAAAGTATAAAAAATATAAAGAATGTGTTTTATGATAAGATTTACCAAGGATATAAATTATAGTAAGTCATTAAATTAAAGGTCTTTTTTTTTTTTTTTTTTTTTTTTTACATGCATAACTGTTTAAAAAGTATCTTGTGGTGATTCATTCTCTTGCCAGGTTCTGAAATATGCTTGATTGATTAAATAAATGCCAACTGCTATCAGCTTTACCTACTTACAGTTAATGTATCAGCTATTGGTAAATGTCTAGCCCTTGAGGTTACTGTGAAAGGTGGTGTCAAGTACATATGCTGCATTCTTTTTACAGCTTCTGTGTACACATGCTGCAATGATCAAAGAACTGACAAATATAGAAATGTCTCAGCGAGCATGTCATTTGGCTCAGCCAAGGGACGGATATCTTTGCTTTACTGGTTCCAAGCTAAACATCTACAGTTAATGGCAGTAGAGTTGTAATCAGTTTGGCTAAACAACAGCTGTTCTCTTTCATTTGTTATTGCATTTGTTCTGTCCCTTCCCATCCCTTGCACCACCAGTTATCTATACATTGAGCTCAGGCGCACTACACATAGTGCGCCTGAGCAGGCGTGACATGTTGATATGAGAACACGACATATCTTTAGGCTTGGCAGCAGTGACAGTTCATTCCTGCTCCTATACATGTGTGTGTGAGAGTACACATGGTCATCAATGCAAGACCACCAAATTAGTTTTAGTCTAACGCACTGCCAGTTCTGCTAATGGTGAAACCTGTCCTGAAAAAATAGTTGTTGTTTCATTCAGTATGTACAGTATACGCACCGTGTCTCATCAAAGCATACATGTAGACAAAGAACAGATTACTTGAACTGATTCTGGACAAAGAACAGTTTCTCTTTGATTTTCTATATCTTTCTGTATTCCATTCTGTCAGTATCTGTTTCTCTCCTTCCTCCCACCTGCAGACCTCATTCTGTCGACTCAGGCAGCTCAGCTAACCTGCAAATGTGTACAAGTTAAACAATGCCTCAATTCAACTGTTGTCTTATTTGCTCTGGGCTAGGAAGTATGGGCAGGCAAATATTAGAAAATACATTTACTGTCTTTCCTCTCGCTCCTCAACAGCCTGTTTGAGGTGTTTGTTGGTATGAGATTGAGCGACATGGATTGAAAGATAGGTACATTGAATATTCTGACTACTCGATCAATTCAGAACCTCAGCTTCGATGAGCTGAACATTTATAACGAGAAAGATTGTAAAAATAATTGTAAAGTGACTTGGCTGAATCAATGTGACTGAATAACGGCTAAAATGAAAATGAACAAACCAAAAAAAAACTGCATGATATAGCAATTAACACAGATATTATTAAAATATGTCAAGACCCCCTGAATATTCTAATCATTCAAATCAGATTCTGGATTCAGTAACCTCAACCATGTTTTAAGTGTTGCTTCTGCATTTTTTCAGTGCTTACAGGCGGAGCTCTAGTTAGTTTTGACGCCAAAAAGCAGTATCATCGTGATCCCCCTGGAAGGGTGGATTCAGGCTGGATTTAGAGACATGAAAGGCATTATATATAACCATGAAATCATGATGTAACTGGTAAGGATACTATGATGTACTCAGGAATACAGAAAAAAACATTTTCCCCTTTGATTAAATCAAATGAATAAAACAGGTCACACAGGGCCAAACCAGTGGGACCAGTCTGTCATTTTGTAACTTAACACCAGGTTGTTCCTCTCTAAAGCCTGTTTCACCTCTAGGTGTGGTCACAGGTGCATTCTGTTGCACCTGAAAACACACCCAAAGGTGATGACAGCAAGGCAGGAAGTCACTGGAGGTAAGCAAAAATAACATTTTCAAGGGGATGTTAAGTTTCTTTTAGCAGCGGGTGTTTGAGATGCTAAAGACCATTTATATATAGCAATAAGAATCCATGTTGAATGGAGACACATCCATATACACAGACATTCATACAATGCGTATGGCTCACATTTTTTATTAGATTTTTTTCACATTAAAATCCACCCACAGTTTTCCTCCATCTTTTTTCCTCTCACTGTTCCTCTTCTTAACAATGCAACCTCCTGTTCTTCTCTCATTCTTTAAAGTAAGTCCAGGGTAAAAGGTTGGACATCGACAGAGAGAGCAGAGGAGAGGAATGTATGCTTTACTATTTGTCTGCGTTGGTGCTACAGCTGCTTTCCATCCATTAGAGACCATTAGTGCCGACAGTCCTGAATGTGGAGGACGGCATTGTTGTCAACATCAAAGAGTGGTGGATTTGTATTCTACAATAACTACTTACTGAATGAACAACCATATTTTTGCTCATTTAGCCTCGGTCTGCAACTCTTTTTGTATACAGAAAGACAGACAGAAAGCAAAGCTTCACTTTTAAGCATCAAAGCTTGATTTGTTTCTGCAACAAATGGTCAATACACCTCTGTTTATTTTGCTACTTGTTAAGAACAGAGAGCTTAGTGTATGTGTGTGTTTGTGACAGAGCATTGTCTTTTATACATGTATTTGCCTTAATCTCAGCAGAACTAACACAGAGTACCATAACAATTTTATGAGTTTGCAAAGGCAGATGCAGCTTGACGTTCAGAGACCCAGTGGGGGCGCAAAGATTTCTCATCTAATTACTGATACTGATGACCGCTGGCTCAGAGGAGCTGACCGCGTTGAGGTTTCCCTGAATGCAGCCACGAACGATCAGATAACAGACAGCAAACAGCCATAACACCAAGATTTTCTGTTCCCAAACACTATATTCAGAGAGCATCAGAACATTGTGAAAGTGTCAGCCATGGCTTTTTTTTCTATCTGTAGAGGATGAGAAGAAAGGCACATCTTTGAAAAGGAAAACTGATACAGAGAGAAACTGCACAGAGAGAAGGTCAAAGATGTCTTGCTTCCTTTAAATGAGAAGTGACATTTTTATTTGCAGGGAAGGTGTTCATTCAGTTGGTGAAACTGAAACTGACTGTGAATGGATAAAAATATATGTTTGCACAGCGTTAGTGCTACAGTTAATACATTAGTTCATTATTTATTTTTTTTGTTTTATAAAGGCCAGAAGGAAAATCAAGTCCTTTATACAATTTGACCATAACAGTTGTATCTGCCATTTCTGACCAGGTATACAATAAATGCCTTTTAGCTTGGCACTCTGTGATCATTCAGCTGTTGAAATGGTAGCTTGCAACTGTCGTTATTTGGCTTGTCTTATTTGGTATGAGTGTGATGATTTTTTTAGACAAGCTCTGTAATGGTTTTGCATGTAGTCCTCATAAAGGCCATTTATGATGGAAATAATGATATTTAGCATGATGTGTGAATTTGGATATGAGTTGGATTCGGATTGACCACTAGTATATGGGTTAATATGGCATTTGTAGGCCGACGTATATCTATGCTGCTCAGGTTTTTTAGTTGTATCTTACATTTTTCAGTAGTATGTGTGTTGTACTTGAGCAAAACGTTAATGTAAATCTATGTTTTTTTTTACCCAAAATAACTTTTTTATGTAAATGTGGGAGGAGGGGGGCACTTCAAGTTTTGCCACTATAGGGAATCACACTGTGTTATTTCCAGGCCTGTTCCTCAGAGGTAACACATTTTTCACCATTTCCTAATAATTTCCAACATGCTTCTTGGAAAGAAGAGTCCTTTTTTTCTTTTTTTTTCAAAAAATGATGAAATAAATGTAATAATGAATTGCTAACATAACCTGTAGAGTCTTTTAGTTGGTACACAGCAGGTCTGCAGAACATGCAGCTTTGAATTTTGACTACAGGCAAGCATATAATTAAATATATATATTATATATGGAGACTGAAGCTTTAAGTAATGAATAAAACATAAGTATTAATTTGGAATTTAATGGAGCTTTTCTTTAAGAAAACTCATATTTTAACCCAAAATATACAGTTTGGAATCTAACAAATTATTAGGAAATTCAGGACTCAAAATATGATGTAACTGAAAAATGTACTCAATTAGAAAGAGGTAGCCTGCATCACATTAAAACTGAAATCTGTAACCACATATACAGAGATGAGCACACATCTGATCTCATGTTTACATTTGTACAGCAGAAAAAACAGAGCTGATATTTGTCTGACAGCAGTTTCTCTGATCCACAGGCAACACACACAATCAATGACAACTATACAAATCCCTGCTTTTAATTACTGTACTTGTCTGCTTTTCTAAATACAATGCAAACGCAAGTACGTAGAAACAGCTTGTTTCACTAAAAGCTGAATGTTACTCCCACAGACAGACTTGTGCAAACAAAGGTGACAAAGAAAGAAGATGCAGCTTGCTCAAGGTCAAAGAAAAACTTTGTCTGTATCTTTCAGAGATGATAACTGAATCTGAAAGCTCTAAATGCCTCCTTCAATCCTCTCCTTTATCCCACCAAGGTCTGTATTTTCTGTTTGTGTTTTTTTTTCACCTCATGGTTGTTGGCATGCACTTAAATGTGTTCTACTTACCAGGTGACAGGAATATATTTAAACCATTTAGTGAAGTGATGGAATGGATGGCATCAGTAATGTTAAACAGATGACTGCAAAAATAATATATATTTCTGAAATGTATTGTTTTCATAAAGCTGCACTTTTTTCTCTTCTTCAGTCTTGTGTATGTTTGTTCAGACATTGTTTGTATCTAAATTCAAAAACCACACCAGTGCATTTGCATGCTTCGTATACATTTCCTGCATTGAATTAGAAAAGCCTGCTGTAGGCTGCTCTCTGCTTTAATTACTATTTTGCTGATTCTGGCTGATGTGCTGCGGTGCGTTCTGGTTGTGGTCAGAATCTCAGCTGAATCTCAGGCTGAGCAACAGCACCTTCTTTTCCCTCAACACTTCCCAATGAATATGATCTTTTAGACAAGATCTATGTTTGCTAATTATTTGTTTTGCGATGTCCAATTTCTTTATTTTTCTTTCTTTGTTTACAACATGCTGTATTTGTGAATGTAGGTTATTTGCCAGTCCTATGAATGCACATTAAGCACAGTCAAAAAGGCATAACAGAGCAACCTTTCTGTCTTCTTCAAACACAATTACTATGGAGCTTAGTCTTATGGTTGAATGCCCAAATCTGACTTTAATTTATGCTTAGAGTTAGTCACATTTAGTAGTAAATGCTGTAAATGCCTGTTTCATTTTGATGACTTTTGCCCTATAATGCAGAATGACAAAGATCCCAATGAACCTTCACATTTACAACACTTGGCGATCATTTAATATTTTTCCTTTGTTTCAGACCAAGGGAACAAAACTGCATGTGTGGGAAGCAGGTCCAAAAAGCTTTTTTCGCGCCTCCACATAAGGAAACCAAAGGAGTCCATTATCACACACAGCCAATGGTTTTCTGATTCATCAGTATGTTAACAGAGCCTCACTAAAATTGCAACACATCACCATGCATGCTGAAGACTGCAGCACACCAGATGCAGTACATCCTCTATTTTTGTGCAGTAACCATTCATATATGTAGACATATATATCTAAATTCGGTGCATATCAAGCAGCTATCCAAAGCTACTCTCCTCCACCATACAAAGCAGCTGGTGAGCAAATATGGTGTGTGTGTGTGTGTGTGTGTGTGTGTGTGTGTGTGTGTGTGCATATGTGTGTGTGCATATGTGTGCGTGTATATGAAAGGCACTTACATTTGTACATTACAAAAGCATTTATTGTATAGCCATACAGAGTGCATGCATATGCAAATAGCCATGACTCTAAACTGACTCAGTTAAGCTTATAATGTTTTCACATTTCCCTTCGTCTTTTTATTTCTCTTCCCTTCCCTTTTCCTCCCTGTGTGCCATTTCCTCTCTCATCCACTACCGTCCCCTCCGACTCTGTCCCTTCATCTATCCAGGGACTGTATGTATTAGTGTAGAGCCTCAGCAGGTGTTTGCTCATTCAAGTGACACAGTTTTATAATGAGAAAAGTGCAAATTTCAGAATATACATTCAGCTGCCTGTGTCTGAATGTGACTGTTCTCTTTTTCTTGTCAACAACTCATCTGGGGACTTGAGTTTGTCTATGTCTATGTCTTTGTGTGTGTGTGTGTGAGAGAGTAAGGGAGCGGCAGAGAGAAAGACAGAGAAAGAGAAGCAAACAGAATGCAATGTTTATTGAACAGCTTAATGTATATTCTGTATCTCAGCCATTTCCCAACCCCCATTACCTGTTCCGAGGCACACCAGCTTTTTAAAATGTAAAATGTGCCATACTCCATATGGTAATTGGCTTGTGGAGATTTTTCCTGTGACAGAAATGATTTCCTTTCATCAGTTTCCACCTGCCATGCAGAGTTCAGTGGGACACCTCCACTAGACCTACTTCATTAAGTCCTTGTGAGAAGCGGGTCAGTGAGGAGATTGTTTTTGCCTATAAAACCTGTTGTACTTTGCAAAGGGATACATTTTCCCCCGGCAGCTCAGGAAGGGAAGAACAGGTCCCTTAGTCTATAAGGAGGTTCATATTTTTCTAGGGTGTGCCCACTACAGCAATCCCTTTAAAATGACTTTGGAAAGCTTTGGGAAGAAAGTGGACAATCTTTGTAGAGCTACCTCTTCATTTTGCTGATGCTGAAAATTCCTTTCAAACAACTCTGAACTTTTTTTTTTTTTGTGTAAAATGATCATTTCTTTTCCCCAACTCCATGCTCCAGAACTTTTTTTTTTTACGGAAGAGAGAAATGAATAAGCCTGCCACTTAATGTGAGCTAATTATTCCCTTTTGCCTCAGGTACTATTCTCTACACCTCTCAAATGATAAGTGGCTCTGCTAATAAAGGCAGTAATAACTGGATCCTTTGCTTTATTTGACAATCCAGTCTCTTTCTCACCTTAACCTGCTTGACAGCCATACAGCAGAAAAAAACAGAGCTGACATCTTCCTGACACAAGCTTCTCTGATCCACCAACAGCACACAATCAATGACATGCAGATCTCTGCAGATCTCTGCTTTTAATTATTATACCTGTCTGCACCTCTACATTCAATGTAAATACCAGGAAGAACAAAAGGCTTTTTTTATCAGAAGCTGACTGTTATATAGACATGTGGAAAGAAAGAAGATGCAGCTCGCTCAAGGTCAAAGAAAAAGTTTGTCTGTGTCTTTCTGAGGTGATAACTGCGTCTGAAAGCTGTCGTAAAATGCCTCCTTAATTCCTCTCGTGTATCCCACCAAGGCCTACATTGAGTCTCCTTTTTCCTATTTTTCTTGCTCTCATGTTTTATGGCCCTTGTCTTGGAGAGAGGGGACTTGTTAGGGATCTTTGGAGATTTACAATCAGTTTTTTCCTATCAGAGAGAACACCGTAGCAATCTTCAGGATGATATGAAAGGATTTTTCATAGAGGCACTCTTCCAGGAAAAAAAAGACAGCTGTCTAAAAAGTTTAACTTTCCTGCTAAGATTACGTTTTGAGAGAAAGTTCTTCTATCTGTTTAATAAAAAGTCTGTCAGGCATTTCTCATTTTGTTATTTACTTTGGAAATTTTTTAAAAGCCTAGCCCCTAAATTGCTCAGGCACAGATACTCTGAATGCATCAAAGTTTTCATGGTTGAATACTGGGGAGGTGGAATGCTTGACATTCCACCTGCACTCACGTATATATGTGCACTTACAAGCAGACACACACACGCATGCACGCACGCACGCACACACAAACACACACACACACACACACACACACACACACACACACACACACACACACACACACACACACACACACACACACACACACACACACACACACACACACACACACACACAGCCAGAAAATTGATTCAGCCAGCTGAATATTTGACATCTGAGGACCCAAATAGTTTCATATTCAGCAGCTTGGGCATCTAAAATTGAGCAGTTGGCCCTTAGCTGTTCACCCATAACACTAATCTTAATGTTTAAACAGATTCAATCAATGTGCAGATGGCACAGTGTCGGCAGAGATGTCCACCACAGGTAGGCACTTTGGCAATTTTACAAGCAACATCAAAATTATTACACGTATATAAAAAAGCTGCAGGTACAGTTACATTACACGTTGTGACATTATATTGCATAATGTACCAATGCAAACATGTGCAGCTGTGCTCTTAAATTGAGACTGAGGGGAATATCATAGTCACTGTCACTATGACCTTTTGATGGTCAGTTTGTCGTTGAAAGAGAAAAAGAAGCCACGGCCAGTCTAATAAAAGAGGACTGTAAAGACTGTAAATGTGACCACAATTAAAATTATATATCTCTATTTTAAATCATTATTCAAGCATTTTGTTACCTATACCAAAGAAGTCATTGTAAAATAATGTAAGCAAGATGAAGTGTTACCTGTTGTGAGCTTGAACTGTCTTGAAATAATTTCCTGTTGTCAGAAAGTGAATAATACTGAATGATAATGCAATCAATTCCACAAAAAACACAAGTATACTATCTTAAAAAATATGACTTTGAAGAATGAGGCACGGGGTGCCACTGTCTTATCCTGAAAAGCACACAAATTCTCTTTTGTATGACCTGCACCCTAATGTCAAGCTGCTAATTAAGTAAACACTGATACTGTGGCTTGGAAATAAATACATCTTTTTTTTTTATACAGGCCAGCATGTGTTCATGGTGCTTTTAAGGACAGGTAAGGAAGGATCAAGGGTTGAAAAAGATGAAAGGTTGAAAAGACCAAGGATCAACGGTTGAAAAAGAAATTGCAAATGTGGGTGTCAGGAAAGAAATTGGATAAAGAAAGGATTGGCAAATTACAATAACCATATTGAATAAATGATTTAAATGTCATACCTTAGCCAGTGCTCACACAGAATAAGCCCACTAAATAGGCCTGCAAATTCTGCCTAGAAAGTAATTACACGTAAGTTCTTTCTAGTATGGGAATAACGAATAAATTGTAATTATGCCTCATTGCTAAATTTCTCCATCCAAGAAATAAAGCTATTATCAAGTCTTAAATTACGTGAAACCAAAAGAGCAATTTGTAAAGAGATATTAGCTTCTTTTGAATCTTATAGAAAGAGAGAATCCCTCTTGCCCAGTACTCATCTTTCTCTCTTGCTGGCAAAGCACAGCTTAAGTTCCTCAGTTGTAAGTGACAGAAAGGACAAAATTGGCTACTTTCGTGACAATGACTTATTTGAAATTCAAACAACTCTTCACAGCCATCGGAGAACCTCATCAGGAGACAAGAGTAGTCTCTTTCATCCGACTAAACGTCTTGGGGGTGAGCCTCAGCCCTGACATTAAACAACAAAAGCAGCGAAACTGGCACCACTCAAAGCTCACACTCAAACTGTAAAGGAGCCAGTTTCTGCATTTGTCTTTGAAAAAGCAGTATGTTTATGCTAATGTTTCATGGTTGACTTTAATAGAGGATGTAAGTGACACTTTGTGATATGACACATGCGCAAAGACAACTATCTGTTGAATAAGAAAAAACAGATCAAGGTCTAGTTTATTGATCTAATCTAATGTATTTTATCTGTGAGCTTGCTACTTATTCCATGAGAAATTATCAACATTTTCAAAAAGAGTTGTATGTTGATTGTTGCTCATTTTACAGTCCACATTTTTGCACTGACTTCCAAATAAAAATAATAATACAAATTACATAAGAAAAACTCAGACAATAAGTCAAATTGTGTTTAAAAATACCCAGTATGAAGAGTACAAACTACTGTATGCTGGTACAAAGAAAAACTACTTGTTATAGAGTAAATTATGCAAAAAGTTGCCGAGTTGGATATATTTTTGAGCAACTGTGAGCTTGCCATAATCCCCATCTTCTTTTTCTCAACAGGCAGCAAGGAAAATTAATCTGAAACCTACTGTGCTCACAGGCATTTGCAGCTGAGTCAAGTTAAGTCAAGTCAATTATATTTATATAGCGCAAAATCACAACAGAAGTTATCTCAGGGCACTTTTTACATAGAGCAGGTCTAGACCGAACTCTTTGATTTACCGAGACCCAACAGTCCCCCATGAGCAAGCACTTGGCAACAGCAACAGCAAGGAAAAACTCCCCTTTAACAGGAAAAAACTTGAGCAGAACCGGGCAGTAGGTGGGCAATAATCTGCCTTGACTGGTTGAGTTGAGAGAGAAAGAACGAGAGGGAAAGAGGAGAGAGAGAGACACAGAGAAGCACAGCAACAAAAATAATAACAATAAAAACCAATAAAAAATAATATGAGCATGACTAATAATGATAGAAGTAGCAGTGGGCAGTGGGCAGTGAGAGTGAGTTAGAGACTTGTTGGGGCAGCCTGATAAAGAATTACAGTAATCCAGCCTAAAAGTCCCAAATACGTGGACTAGTTTTTCTGCATTTTGTTGAGATTGGATGTGCCTGATTTCGGCAATATCATGTGGGTGAAAAAAGACAGTTCTTGAAATGTATTTCATGTGGGAGTTGAAGGACATATCCTGGTCAAAGACAACTTCCATATTCATTACATTGGTACTGGAGGCCAGGGTAATGCCATCCAGTGTAGCTATATCATTAGATAATGTGTTTTGAACGTGTTTCAGCTGATTATGATAACGTTCGTTTTGTCTTAGTTTAGGAGCAGAAAACTGCAGGTCTACGAGGTCTTTATGTCGTTAAGGCATGCTTGGACTTTAGTTAACTGATGAGTTTCATTTGGCTTAATTGATAAATATAATTAGGTGTCATCTGCATAACAATTACAATTTATGAAGTGTTTCCTAATAATATTACCTAAAGGAAGCATATATAAGGTGAATATTATTGGTCCATGCACAGAATCTTGTGGCGCTCCGTGTCTAACTTTTGTGTGCATGGAAGATTCATCGTTATAGTGCACAAACTGAAATCGACAGAGATAAGTCCTTTGTCCAATGCAATTAGGAGGTCATGTGTAACTTTTACTATCTTCTCTCTCTGCTGTGGTGTGCTCTTAATCCTGACTAAAAATCCTGAAATAAACTATTGTTATTACTGAGACTTCTTTCTTTTCTCACACTGCCAGTGGCACCTTGGAAACACTCACCATCTGAGTGCCCCCATCAGCATGTGCATCTGAATTCGCCACATTCAGCAAGACAACTCCCAATGCACACACACACACACAGCGATGTAATTCAGGGGTCTCAGTAGTATCCCTTTGCCTTTCTTATAATAAGAGAGTCTTTGGCTGCTTTTTCATTTCCAATCTCAGGGCTCTGCACTAGCAATGCCATGAAATAGACCCCCAAGCCCGACCCCTGGTGTTATATGGAATAACCTGCAGAGAGCATCAACTGTTGAATTTGCTGTTTCTGAAATAATGGTAGGTAAGTGAAAATGTGAATAGTTGAAAATTGAAATACTTTGCACATGAATTGATGCATGTGAAAATAAATACCCACACACACACGCACACACACACACACACACACACACACACACACACACACACACACACACACACACACACACACACACACAATCACACACACACACACACACACACAAACACACATATACACACACACACACACACACACAGACACACATATAGTGCGTGGACTCACAAATGGACACAGCAGCCAGTGGGCAGAGGGATAATGGAAGTAGACTGTGTAAATCCCATATGTGCTTAATCCAGACACTTACAAGAGAGTGTGATTCATACTCTATTACACTCCACTAATACAGCTGAGAGACGCACAAGGCCCAATCATTTCAGCAGGCATGAACCAACAAAATAACAACCATGAATCCTCTTTATGGGGACTATAATGCAGAGGGTGTGAAAGGTCAGGAGTAAACCTTTTGTACTTATTAGACATTAAAACATTGGTGGCATTATGCTGCATCAACTTCTTTTGTTTTTTTCCCTCAGAATGCGTGTGTGTGAAAGTACGACGGCGTATTAGGGCCATATATGTTAAAAAAAAGTTTTTTTCTTGAAATATTACCCCCCTCTCCTCCAGGTCAGTATTTTTTTTTTACATAATGGCCCTAACATGCCGTTGTAGTAGGGGTGTCATGATCTCGATTATAAATCGAGTATCGATCAAAATGACCTCACGATCTCGACCTTCGAAATCAAAGGAGGAATCAAGGATGTAGCCACACCCCCAATGTCACGTCCCGCAGGCGAGTCAAGAGGGGAAAAAAACACACGTGTTGAAATGCAGCAAGTCAACATTACCTCCTCTAACTTGAACCTGCAGCTGGTAAAAATACATAATGGCAACTGCTGAGAGAGGAGCCACATCAACCAAACTCAAACTGGTAGTGCGCGCTCTTGCTCGCTCCAGGAATTTGTATATAATTTGCGGGCGTCAGGGACCCACTATCAATATGCGGGACACTCCTGGAACATCTGGGAGAGTTGGGATGTCTGCACTAAAGCAATAACTAGCGCTATAGGGGTATTTGTAGCACCAGATATGCTACTGTTAGGACAGTTAACACACTTAATTGTTCAGGGATGGCTATTGAAATTAGGCTGTTTTAATTTAGTTTTTGTTTTATTGTGAACTTGAATATCATCTAATATGAAGAGTGCACACTGCAGTTACAAAAGGGTAACTACATGATTCCTTTGTTTACAGTAAGTTTCCAATTGACTGCTGAAACAAGTTATTGTTATATTATATTGCCAATAAATTATTTAATTTTGACAGTAAGGCCTTAGTGTGGTGATTATATCACTCAGGATTAGTCTAAAAATGGCATAGGCATCTGTGCTAAAAGGACCCAAAAAAAAGGATTGAGAATCGAATCGAATCATGACGTTAAAATCGAAATAAAATCAAATGGAGGATTTGGAGAATCGTGACACCCCTACGTCGTAGTGAACGTGAACGTGTGGAAAGATAACAAATGTTTGCATTTCTTTAAAGGGAGAAATTTCTTTGTCGAACTGTGAATGTGTCCAGTTAATATGAATCTTTTTTGCCGATCAAAGTATTCTGAAGGCTAGCTTCTCTCAGAAAGTGAGGTGTAAGGTCAATGAGGTTGTAAAAGTGGATATGAAAGATGTTTCTTATTTTCCTTTCATATACATATATACTTCAGTTTGATGAAGACAATATTGAAGACATCAACATTAATTACATTCATTTTAGCTTAATTTACATTCAACTATTATGTAAATAATAGTTGAATGTAAGGGCGGCTGTGGCTCAGGCGGTAGAGCGGTCGTCCTCCAATTGGAAGATTGGCGGTTCGATTCCCGGCTCCTCCAGTCTATATGTCGATGTGTCCTTGGGCAAGACACTTAACCCCTAATTGCTCCCGTTGCTGTGCCAACGGTGTATGAATGCGAGTGAATGGTAAGCTTCCTCCTGATGTGCAGGTTGGCACCCTGCGTGGTAGCCTGCCATCAGTGTATGAATGTGTGTGAATGGGGTGAATGAGTTGTAGTGTAAAGCGCTTTGAGTGGTCGAAAAGACTAGAAAGGCGCTATATAAGTACAGTCCATTTACCATTAAATATTGTAAAACATTTCAACTATTAGTTAGAGTAAACACATTCAAACAACTGGACTTAGTTTCCCTTTCTAGAACATACGTAAAGTCCTTTCCATAAGGAGTATTTAGAGCACTGAATTAGATATTCGTTACACATTAGACAGTATTCTTAGCCTGCCACAGTCCAGTATTATGGCTATTCTTTATAAAAGGAAGTCTAACCTTCATTGTGTGTTTCACATTACAAAATCTCATTGTGGTTGCACTGAAAAGATTTCAATGTAAGTATTATGTTGTCCTCATTTTTGGCAGTTGCCCATCACAAGGCTCAGTACATTACCATTGGCTGGTCATGCTGTAACACTAAATGTGGAAGGGTGTCTTTGGTCATGAAGGCTCAGGTGATCGGGTTTGTTCTTTTGGCTGAAAATGCATTCATATGTGCTAGAGGCAGTATGAGCTACAGGGTGGCAGAGGACACCTCAACTGCACAGCAGGGTGAGTGTTTGACCTTGAGAGTGTGGGTTGTTTCTGATGTTCTAATATCATTTGAACACAAGTTAAAAATGTTTCAGTGTGCACCTTTTAGATTCAGATAAAAAGGCATAGAAAAAAACACACTGGATCAACCAATTCTTTTTTACAGGATGTAGTCAACCTTCTCCAACATTTTCATTTATCATGTTTGCATTTGAGATGGCAGGAAATACAAATCAGTGACAGCAATCACCAAAACTACTGTAACTATCTCTGGTTGCCTACTCCTTGAATCCCTTCTGACCTCAATATCCAACCAAATTACACCTGTGTTTATCTATTTCTACTTTCCAGCTATCCAGGTATACAAAGTGAAAAATTCTGATGTGGATGTAAAATGGACAGCACACACAAATATTAAAGACCCCAGATTGTTCATGGCAGGCGTTGCTCAGCACTTGTTAATGTGTTTTTTTCCAAGCAAAACAAGTCAGAAAGAGAGCTGGTCATATCTACTCTCAAGTGTTCTCCTTTGCAGCAATGTGTGTGTGTGTGTGTGTGTGTGTGTGTGTGTGTGTGTGTGTGAGAAAGGTCGAGTGATTGAGTGAAAAATAATAATAACCACATACTATCCCCAGAGAAAAGGTTTTATAGACTGTATGAAAAAAGGCTTTTGGCATGTGTGTCCGTCTCTATGTACTGTGAATGCACTTGCTGTGAGAACAGAACACGACAGGTAAACACAGCGACATGAAATGTGGGACAGATGCTATGATAAAATAATGACAGCACCTTATTCAAGTGACAAACACACAGGAATTTGGAATGTTTTTTCCAAGTTGCTCTCCAACCTAAAAAGTTTTTGTGTGTTTTTGTGCATTTCTCAACTGCCACAAACTTAACACAGGTACTACTTGTAACACTGCATCTGTTGAGCATCTGCTGATGTCAGTCATTCTACCGACTAACCTTTCTTGTCCCCGAAAAAGAGGGTCTGCTGTGCTGGGTTTGACCACTGGAGGGAGGTGTTGTCATTAGACTCCACACGGCAGGTCAGGTTTGCTGTCCCGCCCTCTGTCACCGTGACATTCTGAACCAGAGGGTGCTGACCACTTATGCCTGCAACATGACACGAAAGAGAAACAATTTAAAGGAGATGAAGCGTCAGGAAGGGGCGAGAGGAAAAAAAGAAAGACATAGAGATAGACGTAGTGAGACAGGCGGTTCATTTTTATTTGCTTGAATTCAGTTAAAACATTTAAATTCATCCTTACAGTGATCACATAAAAATAAAACTATGGTTCAGAAAGACATACATGAATACAAGATAGAAACAGGCTAAGAATAACCATCGCACTGTAGGACAAACAGAAGCAACCTGGTTTGCCTCTTTAAAAATGCTTAACATCCTAATTACATAGCAAATGTTCAGGCAGGATGGCCAGTCACTACTGTGTGCTAAATTAGACCCTAACATAGAACACACAGGTGGCATTTAGCCTGTGGTACCAACCCTGAAACCTCTGCTATGCAGGGAACACCATTTAAAAACGTTTCTCCATCGACCTGTTTGCATGTGTGGATGCTGATGTGTGTAATTCCTGCAACCAGTAAGAAAATACAGAAAGGCAAAAAGAGTTATGTAATTTGGTGTGACCTCTGAGCTGAGTTAAGTTCATTTTCAGCACCATCGACAGGTCAGTTCTGCAACTGGTTCTGTTAGTTTTCAGAACCATGGACAGCTCACACTATTTTGTTTGTCTCTGTATGCATTTTTGCGTGAGCAGATATGCAGTTGAGAGTGTGTGTGCATGCTTTTTTGCGTGCATGTGTATTTGTTAGGGAGACTGAGGGAGCAAGTAAGTAAATAATAATAAGCATAAATCTATCCCTGTCCCTATCCCCAGAGGACAGGTTTAAAGACTGTGTGAATGTGTGAATAAAGCCTTAGGTAAAAAAGATTATTCATACCCAGCTAACTCTCTTGTCATAAACCACCACCCCCTCAGGAAAGGATAATAAAAAATTATATATATATATTATTTTTTTATTATCCTTTACAACATACATACATACATATATACACATGCATAAGGACAGAAATGAGAATGAGAAACTTCAATTTCCATGTGATTTAATTTGATACCCTTCCATCCAAAACACTAAGAATGTATTAGATCACATTCCTTGTGTGAATATCAGCAGGCAGGTTTGTGTTTTCCTTACATCAGTTAATGATTTGCACAGGTAAGATAAACAACCCCTAAATAGTGCTTGTCTACAGGGTTAGCGGATGAAGCAAACCCCATCACTGACAGACTTGTTGTGAACGATATGTCGAGCAGAGAGAGGATGAGGTGAAGGAGGAAAAGATAGGTAGAGAGAGGTAGAGAGAGGTTAGTCAAGGAGCACGGGTCATTTCCAGTGTTGATTAAGGCCTCCCGAGGTTAATCATGCGTGCGGGAGATAGAGAGCGGAGAAGAGGGAAACGGAGGAAAAATGGATCTGAGCTATGGGAGTCTAGAAATATGTTTTATTCATGGAAGTTTTGCATGAGGCATGATCTGCCAACAATTTACCATTCTCCTGCTCCTGCCCTTGCTCTCTTTATTACTTCCTCTCTTTAAATCACTTACTTTTTCTCATTTTTATTACTCATGCAGTTGGGTGACATACAGCCCAGTGTGATACATTTTATTCCCTTTGTACTGGCCACAAAGGGAAGTCAATAGTTAACCAGCAAGCTGAACAGAAGCACTGGTGATTTTGTAATAAGGATCTACACAATATGACGTAGTGTATAATTTTAGTTCATTACTGCTGTGGATGTGACACTGCAAAAGCTCATTGATAATGGAGACACTTGGGGGAATATGCTTGCTTGAAATTGTCAAGCCTGTTCTCATCACTGAAAATGTAGTTTGCTAGGTTGTTCTCTAAATGATTTGATTTTGACAAACAAGAAAACGTGATGTTTGAGTGATTTAATAGTTGTGACAAAGAGCTTCACATCCCTCTGGAGAAAATGGGCGCTTCCGAAATTGCAGACTATGAAACAAGAATATAATACAGTACCATTGCAACCGTGCTACAAGATATAAAAATATGTGGACTGATATATAGACATACTAAATTATAGATATGTTCCTGTGTGCTTATCTTATTGTTGCTCTCCTCCTCTCTCATGGTACTAGTCTCTACATAAAGTTACAATAGTCCGGGGATCCCTCTTACTAAGCCCTGCGTCAGTGTCTCGTGCTACACGTCCAGTGGGACTGAAAGGGCCAAAGGGGCCACAATGATGGTTATATTAGCACAGTGCAGTGCTCTGTGCGCCTAATTGGCCAGTGGAGTAGTTTCCTCTATTCTCCCCTCTGGCCACCCAGACCTGATTTAAATGTATCTCCTGAGGGAAGGAGGCAGCTGCTCTCCCCTGATTTCCATGTCTAAATTTAGGTTCTTCCTTCACTTCAACTCTATGCTTTTTCCTACTTTCAGTTTCTTTCTCTATCTTTTCCAGTTCACATCAATTCCACTCAGTTCCCTCTCTCTATATATATTCCTCTCTCTGTGTCGCGGCTCTCATTTTCATATACTCTGTGTCTCCTGGTGCACCCTAGACTTTCAAGTATATCTTGATCCCACCTCCTTTCTTGTGCTCAATTGTGCTCTATCTCTCACCGAGAGCGGGGTCAGTTTAATTGCCCTCCACTTTGACTGACATGCCAGGGCTAAACCAGGTCAACAACAACTTCCTCATCTACATGACATTAGGAAATAATGACATAATAAAATTAGTTTTGCTTTATTTAGCATAACGGGATAATATATATGCAAACATACATGCCATATAGAGCAATGCAAGATCTGATTCTTTTGGGATTATTACAGCTGTCTCAAAATAAATAGGAACACATTATATACTCTAGACTAGAGACACTGAAGCAGAGCACATTCCCATGCTTTAACCTCCACACAGCAGTCTCCTTAGATGAGCTGAATATTACGTTTTAATGGGACCCGATCAATAACCCCCATTCCTTCCCTCCACCTACTAGTAGGCATTTGCACTGGCTAATAATCAAGGCTGGCCACAGAGCTTCCCAGCAATCATTTGGACTTTTGCGTCCCACCACATTGCAACCAATTTTTTTGTCAAAAAAACAACTATTGCTCCCAAAAGTATACGCCTGAGCACCCAGTAGAGATATTCACAGGATACATTCAGACACACAGTACCTGTTGCCAAAGCAAACTGCCGGACAAATAATACTGATAAGAGTATTCCGAATGCTTCCTGTCTGCTCTCCGACATGACCTTTCAAGCAAGAGCAGCTGAGTCTACTAACCTTTCTTATTTAGGCATTCAAGAAGCAGAGAAAAGGAGAGAGATGCAGTCAGACAGATGGACAGCCCGGAGCTACTGACCTTTATACCAGGACTCAACTGAGATGTAGAGCTATGATGTATGGCAGGGAATACAGGATTACAAAATGGATAGAGGCAGTCCACCGTTCTAATTAGCCGAGTTACCTTTTAAGCAAGTTGAACATACCGGATGAATGCACTTTTGGAACCCATCACTGTAAATTTAAATTTGATTTTTTTTGTACATGACGGGTCTTAGTTTTGAAGATTTTTGAGATCTGGGAACACAGTGATGTTGCCACGACAAAGCAAGAAACAGAAGCACTCAGATGATGAGACAGGTTGTAAACAAGCCAAAAACCAAAAAAAAGCAAACCAAGCATATCAATTACAATGTATCATTGCAAAGGAAAAAACTCATAATCTTATTGTTCACTTATGTTTTCTCATTCTGTTAATCTTGGTGTTTATTTAAGAAACAAACTTGTAGTGAACCCAAAGTATCCTTTAATTATTCAAGCTTAGTGACAGTCATCATTCATACCTGATCTAGAACTGCCTTCTCTTATAGAGCATTATAACTACTACTTTATTAAAATTTGAATGTAAAAAAATGAACACATGCTGTTGTTTTTATCATTATAATGGCCTGTTTTTTAAACCGGCAGCAGGCATCATTGCACAGTACAGCACTGTCTAAGATACAGACAGATACATATATGTGTTACTGTGACAGTTTGCATCTGTAAGGTTACACAGCTGGATACACAAGCTTCTCAGAATGAGTGATTCTGAGAGTGTCAAGAAGCAGGGTGGCCTTGTGATTGGAGAGACAGTACAAGGTCAAGAGTTTTGATCATCTCAAGGGGATTAATTTATCAACTAGTCATGTATCTTGTCAAAGTGTCTTTCAGCAGTAACAATAAACTGGTTTAGAGCATCAGTAAAATGTAACATGCAATTTAACTTCCAGACAGGAAAGTTGTTCTCTGTACAAGAACCAATTCTAGCTGATAATGTGGAACAGGAAATGTTAGTAACTTCCTGGAACAAAAGCTAGCATATCAGAGAAGTGCATCACCACTCCATGCCCTCGCTCTGGGACTCTTCCTCCCTCTGTGACAATTTTCACAAAAACCTCCCTTCTTTATTTCTCAGTAAACCCATCATACATACAGTCAAGTCTCTTTCTCTTTCAATATGACCTTTTTAACGCCTTCTATCAACATGCATCCCAAATCCACATTGCATCTAAAATGTGATTTATGAACATTTCATAACACTATTAAACCTGGCATGAAAAATGAGCCTCCAGTATTAGCATCAAAATTAAATTGCACATTCCTGTGTCACCAGTGTGACAAAACCCTACATCTGTTTTTTAAAACAAGAAAGCACTGGAAGGGTTACAGCATTGTATGTCATTTATCTTTTAAACCTCTTGAAATCAGAGGAGAAAGTGAAGTCTGGCTTAACAAACAAACACAACACAAACAGCCAGACCCCCATGTTTGTGCAAGCCAGCTGTCATATGTAAGTCTTCTGCAAGTCAGAATATTTTGCGATGAAGGAATAAAAACATAATAAAATGCATTTCGAGCAGCTTTGTTTGGAAATGGGACACATGCCTTCATCACAGTCACACTGCACTAAGTAAAACATACATTCAATTCATCCTCCATAAATTTAAGGATATATGCATTTCCCCATGAAAAATTCAAATAAATTCTGTGAGTGTGTGTGCGTGTGTGTGTGTGTGTGTGTGCATGCTTCAAATCTAAACTTGCTTTTTTTGACAGTGATAAGATTCTTGCTGTGAGCAAAGGAATGCACCCCCTGCAGAGGGTGGAGCTACCTTTCTATTCAGTGCTGGTGGACAACCACCTCAGGACATTTTTTATCTGGAGATATGAAATTACCAACACACATTCTCATAATTAAACAGCAGTATGGATCTACAATACAGCTAGCAAAAAACAACCTATAGTTATGTTGACACCATCTAGTGGCCCTCGTAATGCACTCCAGGACGACACATCGGACTGTAATGTGCCACTTTACAAAACTGTAATGAATGTTACAAACTCTTAAAAAAAAATATATATATATATATATTATGGTATGACACCACTGTGGTTAAGGTCTGGTTAGATTTAGGCACAACGGCCACTTGGGTAGGATAAGAGAAAACTCATGGTTTGGGCTAAAATAATCACTTTAAATGTGGTTTATATTTCAATAAAGTTACACAACCTTTGTCATTATGGCAACAGTAAATATATCTAGTCATCCACCCAATCCGCCTCCTCCTAATATGGCAAAATCATCTCATCAAGTCATTTTATACTAACGTCATCCGAACTGCATCACACTAGATACATAACCATAAACAGGTCGATTTGAATTTCAGACCTATACTGTCGTTTTTCTTGTTAGGACAGGCTGGAAATTAATTATCTTCCACCAAAAAGGCTGAGTTTGGCTGCACTGTTGTCATTTACATACAGTAATTAGACTGGGCAGCTGTTCGTGCTACCATCACAAATTTGACGTCCAACTCAACCCCTGAAGACAGATCAACAAAATATCACCTACTTTTCGGAGGTGCTATTAGCTGTTGTGTAAGCCTGACATGCGGCAACAGAGAGAGGACAGCATGGTAAGTGCTACGAGCTGTCAGGGGGACAGTGAACTCTGTTTGGGTCTGTTTTTTTAGATTGGGGGGGGGGGCGCAGCGTTACCATCTCCAGTAGCATCTGGGGTGTGAAAGGTTTTGACAGACATTGTTAAGGCAATAACAAAACATCCACAAAGAGCCTCCTATGTTAGCACCCTCTTGTATACACATGTAAAAACCACTAGACAAGCAACAAACATGCCAGTGCACACAACAACACAACAGTCTTTTTTAGTTGGTGAGGACAGCCACAGCTAAACTTCTGAGTAATGTTGCTTTTCAGGAGCCAATACCATCATTTATAAAAACAAACACTCTAATTTCAATTCCATGACCAGCCTCACTTTCCAGACACCAATATCATTTGCCCAGTATTGCTGCCCTTGATTCAGCCACATCAATTTAAAGGGCAGAGATATAAACCTCTGCCTGTTCTCTCTGTGTTAAGCTGCTTAAGTTCAAGCTTTTGTGTCCAGAGTGGCCGGAATCTCACTATCCTTTTGGAGTTAAGGGTAGATATCTCATGGTTTTATGGCAGAGGTAAACCTGGCCTTCATAAATACTTCATACTCTGTTTTCTTCCAGCTGGCAAAAACGAGCAGAAGAAGTTGAGAGCCAAGGCGAGGTGAGGTACTGAAGCACATATTTTGACAGATAAATGTAAGGGAAGAAGAAGTGGAGTAAACAATGGAGGCAAGTATCAAAACAATAGAACAATATCTTGCACATTTCCCTGTAGCCAAAGGAAACTTGTTTCTCACACAGTTGCATTATCTGCGATGTTAAGCAGACATGTGGGAACCCAGCATTTAAATTATGTAACCCTGATTTATGCACATATAAGCGCAGTTCCCTGTGTATTTGTGTTTTGCTTGTTGTACGTGTCTATGTGTGTGTATGCTATATGTGTGTGTTAGCGATGCAAAGTGCTGGCTGAGAGTGAACAATACTCTAAATGATATTTTCAGTTCAGCCTTTTTAGAAATAGAAAAATCCCAGTCTCATCTGGTCTATTTTCAGTACTACAAGGACAGAGAAGGCAAGGATTTGGCTATGTACAGTGTGTCTAGCCTCAAATATTTTACTCCATTCCCTCTTCAAATATAAGGCCATGTAATGGCAAATCAGTATTAGTACTCAACCTCTCTTGCTGGCTTAGTGGGTTTTGCACATAAAATGTCATAAACGCATAAGGTTGGGAAAATCCAACCGACTGGCTATTGAAATTCTCAGATTTTCTCAAAATAACGTGGAGGAGAAATGAGCTTGACTCTTTTTTATCACATGAAGTAATTCATTTCTTATGCAGTGAGAGCAGAATGATCGCAGGCAAGGGTGGCATTCATGAGGGAAATCAGACTAATCGCTGCTGCCACCAAAAACTCCCAAATTCCCCAAATCAACATGACACAGTGTGATTTTCTAATGTGTGGTGATGTGTTGACAGATACTGTTCATTTAAGAGGGATCTTGGGAAATGCTTCTCGCCTCAGGAGATATCTGCGAGACTCAGTGAGCAGAAAGTGCTAGTTTTAAAAACAGCTCTTATCATTTCGGCTCATGTGACAGACTTACTTTGCTGCAATGCTTTCTTTTTTTAAACTGCAACTCATAGGAAGGGCCTGCAGTTGCAGGGTTGACACTTAAGATCTCGTCTCAAAGCTAAGCTCAGGCTGGTCTAATTACATTTGAATATATGATGTGAGCACACCATCCCTTTACACTCCTTTTACTTTACTTGCTTTTACTCTTTTACTAAATATTACCTGCTAATCCCTAGATTACCATTGGTTTGAAATGTTTTCTTCTAAATGCAATCTTAAACTGGTAATACATGATAACATTGACTTGGATCAATGGATGTTTCTTCTTTATGGTCATTTTGCATTCCTGACTGTGACGCCATTATGTTGTCACATTTTCTAAAAATACTATAACTCTGATTTAATCTCCTACCAACAGGAATATCCATCTTTGGTGGTGTATACAGTAATTGGCTGTACAATATGTGCAATTGCAAATGAATACATACAAAAGGCAGCCTCAAGCAGACACACAGAGATATGTATGTGACTTAAGGACTCTCACACATACACAAACACACACGCACATGCCGACGAACTGGTGCTTTGAGGTGAACTGCGCCTTTATCTGCCCACTGATCAGCATGAAGCTTATCTGGCTTGTTATGTTTTCCTACCAATAGCCTCATTATAAGGCGAGAGAGGCAGGAGGGAGACATGTGCTTGACTCTGATCTACACATCCTCTGTTCCCCTATTAAGAGTGCAATGGATTTCCTATACCGTCACAGTGAGATAGAAATGGATGATAGCCAGGTTAGGGCCTTTGAAGAGAGGACAGGTTCAACAGTGAATGAGATGGAGATCTTACAGTTGCATTCAAACACACAGGGCTGGATGTTGGCCCAGAGAGACACGGTTTAAATTAATTACGCATTCAGACGCAGCAGGAAAACAAGAAAATTCTGCGTAGTGAAGTGTAGAGGGAAAACATGTGGTGTCGGTGCTGTTACTAACAGTGCTGCTGCTGAGAATGATGATGAGGAAGAGCAGAAGGGGAAGGGAAACAGAATTGTAAAGCAAGGGAAGGGTTTTGACATGAGTGATATACCAGATCTATTACCTTTCAACAGGCAAACTTTTGAAAAGGATGAACCCACTTGGAATTGCAGTATGATTGGTGTACTCTTGTGTGATTGTACAAAAGAGGCAGTTTTATCACAACTGACTATTTGCCGTTAATAAACAGAAGGCAGACTGGCCATTATGATTCAGAATCTCCCTCGTAAACGTCACTTATTCAAATAGGAGTTCCCTGGGAAGGATGCATCACATGAGAAAGTGGTGGAGAGTGCTTATCAATCACAAACAATATAGACAGTATTTCCAGGGGAACATTTTTGACTCCACAGCATGAGCAGTATATATTTTCTTACAACAAAGTAATTTCATTGACTAGATAAGTTTTTTCCCCCCAGAATGCCAACTTGCATGTGATCAAGTTGTTCACATGAGCTGTTTTCAATTGGCTATTTTTGTGTCTATTTGAACAATATGGAAGTAGCCAGGTAACAGCAAGATATCTCAGGTCCACTCAGTCCTGAAGAACTGAGACCCTCATTTTACTGTCATGGATCTTTGTGTCAATACATTTAATACCCAAGTGGATCCTAGTTAATCAGCACATTAGCATCTGATCATGTGGTGTGGAAAATCCTGGTCACTGCAGAAAGTGAATATCTTCTAACCATCTATTCAGTTAACTACAGAATGTTTTATTGTTTTTAGTCTGGGAAGCATGTAAACAGATTAATTTCTATGACTTTACATGCATTTTACGACATTACTGTTGATGTTTTCTCTCTATTGTCTGTTCAAATTATCCTGGCTATTTGGATCGGATCTGACAGTGCTTGGGTCCCCTTTGGAACGAGTCTCACTTTTTTGAAAATCAATGTTGGGTACGTTTTTCATGGGTCTGTTTCAGTGTTGGCATATATTTTCATGGCTTTTCTTGATTCACCTTTATTTTCAAGCTTGACTCAGATCTGTTTTTTTGTTACATTTTATAATACATAACTGGAATGACTGAAAAAAAAGAAGTCACTTTTATTTTATATGTACTGCCTAGACTACTTGACATATTTCCCTGAATTGATAGCTGCCCTTTCACTTGGCTTATAATCACATCTCTGCTCTTCAAATGACTGTATTCAAGACCTCTGATTGTATAATCATTAGCCAGAGACGGTTATTTAACAGAAGGAGATTACAGTTATAGTTGTGGTTGACTAAATTCTTAGTTGTGAGAAGCAATATTTACTGAAGCACACAGCTGAATGAAATCAGGATATCTCCTCTCAAATAAACACTCTGCCTCTCTCTCTCTGCTCTCTGACTCACATTGATCTACAATCTTTTCTCACTGCCATCTAACAGATGCAGAGAATGATGGAGAAGAATTGTATCACTGTAATTTACTGCCACCTTTCCAATGTTTGGCAATGCTAATGGGCAATATCACACAATTAAATCATCCCTTATTAATCTTATGACCTTGGACTATCCCCCTTCAGTGTTTATGAGGTTGAATAATTCAGTAGCAAAAACAACAGAAAATAAATCAATAAATATTGACAATAAGATGCGTATGATATTGTAGAAATGCTACTTTAAAACAAGAAAACAAATTGTGATCCGAAGCAAACCATTTGTCATAGTTTTCTTTGGGTAGTGACAAATAAACAATTTTGAGTGTAGTTTAGTGTCTTTGCTAAAGCACACAAATATTACCATTAATACAAAACAGCCTATTTGAACGCTTCAATAAAATACCATAATTTCTATGTGACAAAAATCTTAAAAAACACCTTGCAACTCCCTTGCTTTTTAGAAAACTCCCTAATACCAACATACTACAATATGACTGCTCAGAAAATGAGCAAAAGACAGCAAAAAAATGAGTACAAGACTACAATATGTAGGAAAGACCATACAACATCAACCAATCATATTTTAAGTTGAAAAGTATTCAGTTTCACTTTTGCTACTGAGGCTACTGAGGCTAGGTTAGAGGTAGTGCAGGGAGATGCAGCCACCACTCACCTCGAACTTTGCCTTTTGAAGCCATCACTGTAGAGTCCCCAAGTAGAGAGGATGGGTTTGGATGGACAGCAAGAGAGGCAGACGCCAGAAAACAGAGAGGAAAAAAGACAAAGAAAGAAGACAGAGCAAGTGATTAGATAACTGTGGGAAGAACGGCGCACCTCTATCTGTTGCTCATGTGCAGAAACAACATTGTCTTTATCTTGGATGTCAATCATGAGTGCTGCAGCTGAGTGCTGAAACCCCCCAGATTGTTCAACCCTGAAAGAGAATGTCCTGATTTAGCTCATCAGCAAATTGAGACCTTACAGTGTGGCACCTTTTAATTAGTCGCGTCACATCATCTGGATCATGCGAGAAGGCTCGCTGCTTTCTAACGAGTTCACAAGACCCATAAGGATATGGGCATACTGTAGATATCATGTTGTTGATTAGTGAGGGTTTTGCTTCATTTGATGTCTTGTGGAAATTACAGACTTTGTGGACATTTTACAGTGAAGAAGCATATTTTTAGTTGATGCCTTCATGGCTTTTGTTTTGTGTAGACACAGAGGAAATGATGATTTTCCATGCATGCAAACACTGACGCAGGATCATATTAGGTTTTGACTGACAGCACTGTAATCAGTTAGGAGCAGTGCAGACAGGATTGTCGTCTAGCAGAAAATATGCCATGATAAGAGAGGGTTCAATGAACAGCTTGGAGAAATCCATATAGGCCCTTATAGCCATGTACAAAAAAACAAAGGGAGCCACAACACAGAGGACCTAACCGACAACATAAGCATCACCTCTGAGACATCCTGTGGGTAAAAACACAGAGGGGAGCGAAATAAACAACATAGATTGTCTATTAGTGTGCGTGTGTGTATGTGTAAATGCGTGTGTATCCCGGGGGAATGACTCTTATGCTTCACACACACTGCTTTGCCAAATTGATGGATCTATTGGAATGCCTCCAGTGAGCCTGAAAACCTCTAAAAGACAGCGCCTGGAAAAAGAATGAGAGAGGAAGAACAGAAAATCTAACCGCAGGTGCAGAGTCTGCAGGTTATGAAAAATATTGTCTTTCTTTTCGATTACACATTTATAATCACCCTCCCTGTATACAATAGATATAAACAAAAAATGTGTAATTGCTGATCAACATATTGTAAATATATTGTCAGAGAGGGAGCAAAAAGTAATCCTGAAAACAGCCTAGAGATACAAACCGGCTGCTCGACAGTCAGCGACTCTTTCAACTCTTGCATGGATATTGTTTTGTTTACATTGAAGCGCTCATCAAATCCTTATAGCCACATTTCAGAAGCTGACGGATATGATTATGTTTTGTTATTACCATCATAGCTTGCTAAGGTGCAAGGTAGCGAGAAAGTGAGAAAGTGAAAGGAATAAACTGATGATTTCTTGTGATTCGTCATCAATTTTCCAACTTTAATTTCTTGGTTCTCAGCATCACAGCATATTTAGTGGCACACCACAGGGGTCACAGATTACTGTGAGTACAAACCATACTTCTTTCTCCCTTACACATGAACAAATGCACACACAAAGGCAACCTCACACCTTGCTGCTGTGTCACTGGTCAAGAGGGAGACGGGCCAACTGAGAAACAGGGCAGCGAATGTCACAAGACTGATGACTGTGAAATATTCACCCAGCGAAGTCTGACCCTGCCTTTCATCCCTGCTGTCAAGGTATGAGGTCCCTGTCACAACTGTGGCTCTGTGATCTCTCCCAGTCAATACCCACAGGAGTAAAAAGACAAAAGACAGCAAAAACATATTATATCTTATTTAAAATACATTATATCTTATTTACTTGTATCAATAGATGTATATAGTGAGTGTGCATTGATATATATGTTTGTATATATTATATATATACACATGCACACACGCACGCACATATATATATATATATATATATATATATATATATATATATATATATATATATATATATATATATATATATATATATA
Organism: Scomber scombrus; assembly: GCF_963691925.1. Lineage (NCBI taxonomy): Eukaryota > Metazoa > Chordata > Actinopteri > Scombriformes > Scombridae > Scomber > Scomber scombrus. The sequence goes on from NC_084983.1 coordinate 13,554,193, forward strand.
TATATATATATATATATATATATATATATATTTGTATGTATGTATGTATATACAGGGAGGAGTATAAGAGAGGGAGAGAACAAGTGGAAAAGAAAGAAAAAAAGATGGGAGTCTTATTCACTCTCTGCACTTATATCTCCGGGTATTACAGTTACCAAGCAACCAACACAACAGTTCGGTAAGTCCTGGCAAGCTGAAATTGAATAAAACACATTTCATTTCATTCTCTCATTCCCCCATTTTACCATACTATGAGCAGAGTATTCCCAAAAGATTAAACAATGACCCCCTCTCACATGCCCTTAATACTCCTGACTGGAAAAGATACAATAAGGAATAGAAAAACTTGGGATCTGGATGGGATCAAATTTGTTTATAGTGCATTTCAAACCGACACTGTCTCCCACAATTCCTATCATGTGTCATGTCCATGGAGGGTTTATACTAAAAGTTCTGAAAGCAAGAAACGTTGTATGGGAAAAAGGTAATCAAGACAGCATCAAGCCTGATGTTTGATTTTTTTAAAGAAATCATTTCCCGTAATAATGAGTAGAACTACTAGAGCTGCCTTTTAAATCATTAGATGTTTAGACAACCAATACCTTAGCTGACTCTGACTGCTGGTGGACCAAACTGGGGCTACCACAGCAGTTTATAATGGACTAATTGTACATTCAGGTGGTGAATGTTGTTATGTTTCTGTTGGTTGTGTAAGTTGTATGCTAACATGGTAAGAAACTGATAATCTGATCAAAGCATATTTGCTGTAGATTGGAAGCTTTCTGCCCTGAATGGTCAAAAATCTCTTCATGCAGCTTTAAGGTAAATTGTAATTAGGGACCGAGCCGAAAGGCAAGAGGGCGAGGACTCCAGAGGAGTCTTGCCCTTGCCTGGAGGCAAGGACCCTATTGAATTTGTATCGTTTTTTATTTTTATTTTTTATTATTCTACCGCCTCTTTGAGCCTTAATTTGACCCCCTAAACCTGCTCCAAAACTCACCAAATTCGGAACGCACAAAACTCAATTTTTTGTCTTATCAAGACCTACAAATCACACACTGACACCCCTGACCTAAATCCAACAGGAAGTGCACAATTTGCTGTTACATGTGGGATTTTTGACGATTCTTGGCCTGCTACAAACGCTATCTTGTCCGAGGGCGTTCATCGTGGTGGCTTCAAACTTAAATAGCTGACTTAGCACACCCTGCTGCACAAACTATCTGAACAACTTTTTCATTACTCGTCCGGTTTGGATTTTAGAAGCCCTCAAAGGTCAAGTGCCCAAAAACCCTCGCCAAAACGCTCCCATAGACAATGAATGACAGTAGAGTCTCATGCCACTTTGACCCTAAATTTGACCACCTAAACATGCTCCAGGACAGACCAAATTCAACATGCGCATCAGGCCTGTCCATAAATTTGATAAAATGGAAAAATTAACCACAAAAGTGCCAAAATGGGCTCTCTAGCGCCACCTAGAAACAGTAAAACGGCTCTAGCACCACCTAGAAACAGTAAAACGGCCACTACGCCTGATAGGAATGTCGTAGAAAGATCAAACCAAAACTCAATTGTTTGTCTTATCAAGACCTACAAATCACGCGCTGACACCCCTGACCTAAATCCAACAGGAAGTGCACAGTTTGCCGTTACATGTGGGATCTTCAACGATTTTTCAGGCTTTTCAAAATATATATATATTATTCCTGCATACTTTCAGTTACAGACGCCATTCAAACGTCAAAATGTAGCCACAAGTCTCATTTATAGATGTGTGTAATTTGGTCTGGCTATGTTTTATACTTTTTGATCTGTGGCCCGACATGTGCACCCTGTTCCTCTCCCATTCAATCTGCACTCTGCCTGCTGTCTGCCCATGCTCTGTCCTCATGCGCTCCAGTCGTTAACTACCATGGCAACGACTGTGTGTGTGTGTGTATGCAGCTGGCTCAGCCAGGTTAGTGTGCCATTTATTATTATGTTTCTTCAACCGCCTCTTTGCGCCTTAATTTGACTCCCTAAACCTGCTCCAAAACTCACCAAATGTGGAATGCACATCAGGTCTGGCCATAAGTTCAATAAAATGGAAAAACAAACAACGTTGAACTCTCTAGCGCCACCTAGAAACAGTAAAACGGCCACTACGCCTGATAGGAATGTTGTAGAAAGATCAAACCAACACTCAATTGTTTGTCTTATCAAGACCTACAAATCACGCGCTGACACCACTGACCTAAGTCCAACAGGAAGTGCACAGTTTGCCTTTAAATGTATGATTTTGGACGATTTTTCAGGCTTTTTCAAAATATATATATTATTCCTGCATACTTTCAGCTATAGACTTCATTCAAATATCGAAATGTAGCCACAAGTCTCATCTATAGATGTGTGTAATTTGGTCCGGCTATGTTTTACACTTTTTGATCTGCAGCCCCACATGTGCACCCTGTTCCTCTCCCATTCAATCCCACATCTCCATTCTGTCTGCCAATGCTCTGCAGTCATTAACTACCATGGCAACGACTGTGTGTGTGTGTGTGTGTGTGTATGCAGTTGGCTGAGCCAGGTTCATTTGTGGTCTTAGTGTGCCACCCAGTGGAGAAAACTTGTCATGATACCTGATAAGGAAGTTTTTTGATGCTAGTTCAAGTTTATTGACTGTATTATTATGATTTTAGATATCTGTGCAGCCTGTCAACTATTTCACTGACATTGCTGTCAAAGTCTAGATCAAACACGAATTACATGAGCATGAACTACAAACATATCTACAGGTTTCACTGGAAATAAGTTCCTCTCCTGTTTGACTCATCAAAGTGGCAGTTCATTTCAGTGGCTAAGTCTAAATGTCTACACAGACGGACAGAGGCAGAGAGAGAGAGAGAGAGAGAGAGAGTGTGTGTGTGTAACGTATATCTACTTATTGCAGTGTCCAATAAATGCCGGGTCTGAATGCGTCAAAATGCACCTGACGGAAACCTTTCCGCTTCGCCGCGGCCCGACGTGCGCAAGGGGCCGAGGTCCCGCCCAACGCTGCTCGCAGCTTTAATTGTATCTTGATTGTGTAAATCTTTTTTAAAATAGTTTCTTTAATGTAGTGGGTTATTTACAAAGACTGCACATTTTAATACTATTTCATATTGGTTGAATAAAAGATGCAAGCTGCAAGTGCATATTCATAATACTAGAGGAAGGCTATACATAAGGACATTTTAGTAATATATTATGATATTGTCAGCTAAAACATTTTTTATGGGTTTTAAAAGTCAAAGTGAGACTTTTTTTCTGTTTAACTTTTAAACTCCTCATTATTTCTGTAAACAAAAAATATCATGGCTTGCATAATAAGTATAATTGGCTGCTTCAATCACATAACACTGGACTGCAGCAGATGTGAGCCATTACAAGTCAGAAAATAACAGACTGTTGCAATGCTACTCTTGGTCTTGTGTTCAGGTGCTGAACTGAGAGCTCTGCTCGACAACAGTAAACTGTTCTCAGCTAGTCTTTGTCTTTCTGTGACAGTGCCACATAGTTTACACCTGCATTTCCCAGACATTACATTTTAAATGCAGTCTCCTTTGTATAAATTTACATTTGCTCCTCTTATATTTTGTGCCTCTAAACAAGAATGGCTCTTACAACATGCTTTGTATGAAACCAAATGTGCAATTTTTAGTGGTGTCATTTTTTTTTCCATTTTACCAGAACAAAAATTCAATATGGTCTTTTAGTAAATAAGAAGAAACACAATTTGGCTGTTGAGTACTTAAAATGGGACACAAATCCTTAGTAGATATCACTCTTTTTGTCATGACTTTAAAATCTGTTACCTGAATAAGGTTTGACCTGTCTTACAGGTTGACATTTGTCCAAATCTGCATTGAGTACACTAACCTAAACACACTTTTTATATACAGTACAGTGCAAAATTGATCAATTTATGTACCTGATGTTGAATATGTTACAATACCAAAATATTGTTTTGCTTTTGTTTTTTTTCAATTTTATGTGGAGGAATATTGCTATATGAACATGCATGCTCTTTTTCCAAATATACCTAAACCAGACTTGAAGCTCTTGGTCTAAGTAAACACACACTCTGAGTAATCTAAGAGCATGAAAAGTGAGTGACTCTTGTGGTGTTGGAACCGAACAGCTCTGAGTTGTAAGCAGGTTGCTCTCTTTCTCTGTAAGCGTCAGCGGGGAGCCGTCATAAATAAACTGTGTGATAGTTCATACAGCCGCCACCTACTGTGACACACACACATAGCAGTGATCATAGTATTCTCTCAGGGTACAGGTCTCCTGGGAGGACGTGTTCAATTGCCAGATCCTTCCTGTTTTCCTCTTTTCCGTCTCCCTTCAACTTATGCTCATTCAGGAGTTTGTCTCACCTGCTTTTTCGTATTCACTCACTTGCCTTATTAACACTTTCCTTACCTGCGTCTTTCTCTCTCCTTCTGATTTTCCTTCCCCCCTCAGGCTACCTTTTTCACAGTGGTAGATATATTCAGAGTCTGACATGCAGTGAAAAGCCTATGGAGATCGATGTGTGCAGTGTGGCTCTCTGAGCTGTCACATGGCATGATGGAGAGTTTAGCTTATCTTTCGTACAGCAGCAGCTGTTTTGCCGTATGTTTGATGTACTCCAGGCCCTTGGAATCCAACCAATATTCCACCGGTGAGCAGATTGCTGTAAAACCTTAACACACTCTTTGTCACCTCATGACTTGGCTGTACACGGAGCCATCAATCCACGCATATACACACTGGGATAAAAACACTGTGGAAAATATACATTTTGACACATATTTAGAACAAGACATACACTGTTGACTATTTTGATTTCAAGAAAGTCATCAGCATAAAAATAGCTCTGAATGAATACAAGCAAATGTATTTAAATCTTATTTGATTTACCAGCAAACATATTTAAATCTTATTTGATTTAGCACAGCTTTTGCTAAAGGCCGCAATTCATCTCAGGGTAATAAAGGAGATGGTAAACAGTGTTAATAGATGGAATCAAGCTTACTTAACTCAGCTTATTGCCACCATACTGCCTGCTTTATTAAATCTGTCTACCACATCCTTGTTTTCTCCCATTACAGGGAGACACACATCTGTTTGTTTTGTCATTTAATCTAGCATATTTGATTTCCACTCCTTAATACAATTACGCATACATACCCTGTCCATGGCAGAATCATCTGCTCATAAACTAAACACCCATAAAACACGCATGAAAACGCAGGTGCACATACACACACTTCATAACATTTGTTTAATCCTTACTAAAGATGGTCTAGGACAGTGTTTATGGTTTCAGAGAATACACCATCCAGATTTTATTTTTTTCTTTCATGCTGTAAATAAGCAGATCTGGTGAATCACCATCACTACACCATGTGAGAATGCCACCAGGCAATCTGGCCTCTAGAGCTTCTTTTAGTATTCTATTTTCTGTTCAACAGAACAGTAATCAACTGCTCTATGTACAGTACACTTTAGGTTGTGTATCACTGGTTAAAAAAAGCAATTTTTTCAAATACTGTTAACAAAATGCACTGTTAGATATTAAATATTATAGAGAACTGAGCTATTGATTTGTTCTGATGGAGGTCAATAATTGATCATATACAATGAAATCATGAGACTATTGAGTGAAGGTGTGGGAATTTTTGACTATGCAACATGATTTTCGCCTCTTTGTACACTTGTGTTGTGTTGTGGTGACTATGTGAGTTTTGTTTAGAGGCAATATGCAAAGATCATGACTCAAGGGATCCAGAGTTTACTGCTGACTGCCAATGGCCTCCAGCTAAACACACAGTGAACACATAAGGGCGCTACACCTGATGGATTGCCACCACTTTGGGACCTGTTTTCATGCTGGTTTAGATCAAGCTCAGTGAGGCTGACCCAGCAAAATGACAGCTTATTTGAAAGTGTGATATCCCTGTCCATGCCTTTGGTAATTCAGAAGTACTTCATGACATTCTTGCATCAAAAAATAGGCATGGAGTTTGGGGGAAGTATGATTACAAGTTGAGTGGAGTAGCATAATGTTGGTGTAATAAAACCACCTGTTGGCTTTTACCTTTTCCCTGGCTTTAGCTGGTGAATGTGAATGAAAACACAGACAAATTAACAAATGTAACATAAGTTATAAAAAAAGAAAAAAAAGAAGGCATCAATAGAAAGATAAATGGGTAGAAAGAGAATGAAGGCAGATACTAAATAAACAAGTTGTAGAATATTTATTTACTAGCATGTCTGCTTTGTGCACACTGGCAATCAATAACTCCCCCTGTGTATAACAGGTTTATATTGAAGTCAGTGCAACATCATTTTTCCATTTTAACCAATACTGTGAGGCATGAAGGAAGTTATACATACAATGGCGGATCATTTTTTGTCTTTATCGTCTTGTTTCACTTGTTTTCTCTGTTTTTATTGTACTTTGTATAAAAGGTGAAAGGAAAAATCCTTTCTCCTTTATACAAAGTACAATATGTTTTTATATATGTTTTCTACTATGCTACGTTTCTTTGAAACAAATAATGTTTATTTTAGAACACAGGAAATTAGTAATAAAGACAGTATAGACATATTAATTCTCTTGTCTACTGTATGCCTCTGAACGATAATGATTTTCTGATACTTCACTATTTCTGAAGTGCAAAGTGATGGAAAACATTTCACGCTGAGTCTGTTTACCATGTGCAGTCAGTGTTAACATGTATGTGTCCAGTATACTAAAAAGCTGCATTTCTTCATCTCTTGCCTTCATTATCACTTGCCCACTTAGCAAAGGAAATATAACAAATATAACATTTGTTGTGCATTGTGTTGAAACCTCTTTTTCTAAACAAAGTCATTATCTGAACTGAGATGAAAAGTATAATCCTTTGCTGGACACATTGTTGCTATGGTTATTTGCAGTCTAGCATATGCTAGCCAAACATAATGATTAATTTAGGATGGTGATTAAACTCTTGGCCACAACTATGTTGCAACTGTGACACAGATTGTACACTGAAATCTGCCAGACAGTTGGAAACGAGTATTTTCTGTGACATGGGCTGACAGATGTTCTTCATCCATTAGTGAACCGATATTAATTTACAGCAGGTTTTGGCAAAATTGATAAAACACATTAGAAGCATAAGGAAAGTAATATCAGCTTTCATTCTTAAGATAGTTTTAGTTCTGGTTCCTAAGTTGAGTTTTTTAAGTGTAATATAGTTATTACTCATGTTGTAAAAAACTGCATGTAATGCTCTTAGCAGAATTTGGAGTAAATTAAGGAGAAGGCTCAGTGACACTAGTTTCTTGGTTTTAATGTCAGGACATTTTGGTTAACAGCTCCACTGTCACATTACTTTGCAGTTGTTCTATAAGAAAGGTCATAGAATGCGCAGCTACAAAAAAAACACACAGCATGTGTACTCTGCCCCCTACATCTGTACATATTCTTGGAGATTCACATGCATCTGGTGCGCATGTACTGTACATAAGAAAATATAATTTAATGTAATGTTCTCAAATGTATTGGCATGCCTAACAGGTTGTATTCACAGAGCGTACACCCACACTGCCATATATCACACCGTCCCACACACCCAGCAGATCACATCAGAAACAAGTGATACTATGTATTGTGTACTGCACAGAATCCCGCACAGTGTTGATGTTATCCCCATGGTTGGCATGTTTCCATATATCATTTTATTTTACTGGGATTCTGCACAACAAATGGTGAGCTTGGAACTTTCAGGTGTTATCTGGATTAAGCCCAGTTCAGATATTAAACATAAAAGATTTGACATCCCAAATGGCAAAATATAGCATACGGCCGTATGCCATAAGATAGTGGAGACACGGCAGTGTGACGTCATCGCTGTAAAGCGTAGTTCAGTTCAGTTCGGTGTATGAATGGCTGCTAATGTAAATAAAGCCACAGTGAGAACACAGCCGTTGTCTGCGCATTATTGGACATAACACAAAAGTTGCTTTAAATATTGAACCCTAAGAAAGCAGCTTTTAAACCTGTAAGCTTTGATGCACACATGAAACCACAAGCTGTATTTTGTGCACCATGTCAGAAATACTTGTGATAATGTATGGTTTTTATTGATGTGATTTTAAAATTACTCAGTAGAGGATACATTTTCAATTTCTCTTTTCACACAGACATGTGAATTGTCTTAAATAAAATAAAAAAAATAAAAACTTTCTGTTGAGTATGTCTCTGGGATGTGGTATCCAGCCCTTTGTTTTTTAAAGATTTAATTATAGTGTACATCTGGCATTTGGGCTTTATTTATTACAAAAATTTGAAGCCATCAACCAAGCTGCCTGCTCTACATATTAATATGTATTAATAGTTTATAAAGCAATTATCATTGTAACTATCAGCAACAGTCTGATGTTTTTGATTGCGCTTTATGTAGTTGTGTTTGTCAGAAAGGAAATATAGTTTTATCATTTTGGCATATTTAGGCTCAAACTAAGCTGCTTGATGGCTGTTTAGAGCTATAAACCTACTGCAGCTGCCATTGTCTACTGGCAGGTATATCTGCAGTCACAGTCATGTTTATTAGGTAGGAAAAACACAGAGCCATGTCTTTGTATCCTGTTACAAGTCTGACAGAAAACCAAACCCTTCCAACACAGAATAAATAAATAAATAAAACAAGAATAATGACCCATGGGACCATTTAGAATTGAACAGTTTCGCATAAAAATCCTTCCTAAAAAAGTTATCTGCTGATGTTTATAGTTTTACTTTTCAATCTGGCACATCATTCATTCTTGATGAGCATGTTCTTGTCTAAAAACTGACAAAACAGAACCAAATACATCTCATTAATCCTTTCAAGACACTGTCTGAATTGTAACCATGGCAGCGCTCTATCACAGAAATCTTAAATACGCTCTTATCATGTTACTGTGTGTAACATGGCATGCAACATTTGTATTCATCATAGTGTAGTGGATGGTGTGAAAGAGAGAGGCGAAGAGGAACGAGGATCAGACCAGAGTAGAAGATAAAAGACAAGTGTGGGTTTGACGACGGTCATCTCATAAAAACTGCCCTTTGACCGCCAAAAGAACAAATATAGGCACATGCACGCTGATACACCCACACACATTCACATAGCCTATAAAAGTTGGCCATTTAAAGCCTTAAAGAGATTCCCCCTGGGCTCAGCAGCACATTTCAATTTCCACAAAACACCCGAGGGATATCGAAATCATGAATCTCCCCAACAAGAAAAGTCAAACAGGGATTGCTATAGGATGATGGACACACAAGAATGCATACACATGCACACACATACGCACACACACACACACACCCACACACACACACACACACACACACACACACACACACACACACACACACACACACACACACACACACACACACACACACACACACACACACACACACACACACACACACACAGTCAAACAGGTACTGCTGTTGGATGATGGACAGTCCGGATACGGCCCATAACTCAGCAGATGCTTTTTGTTTCTACTGCTTCTTCAAATGAATAGTTTAGAAGGTGAAGTTATATTGTGATAGATTCCTTGGGGGTAACAAATGGCTTCCACCAGACAAAGCTTTGAAGTGGATGTGTATGCCTGGTCACCAACCTGTAATCTCCAGCAATTCATCACAGGGTGAAGGGACAAGAGATTTCCAAGGAAAACTTCCAGATAATACAGGCTTCACTTTTTTACTCTGTGCAGAGGTCAAATCCATACAGGATAAGGAGTTATGTGGGAGTAATTCTTCATACAGCATCAGGTACTCTCTTTAATTCAAACATATGGATTGTCTGTATATATATATATATATATATATATATATATATATATTTTTTTTTTTTTTTTTTTTTTTTTTTTTCTGTGGGATTTTCTACTGTATTTTGTGACTCTATCCTTACTGTTAGTCAGAAATTCTGTTGAGGAAGGAAGCTTTTATCCTCAGCAGAGAGGAACACATAGAAAATGCCTCCTCCCCTTGATAGTGACACTTTGATCAAAAATGTGTCATAGCATTTTGCTCCAGCTGAATTATTCAAAGGTCAGCGAACAAAGGCATGTTTGTGCTGTGTTGCATTACAAAGGCTAGAATGATGGTAAATTGGCAAAGTGTTCACTGTGTCTCTGTAGGGAGCTGACCGGTGAGCCTCGCCCTCAAGGGACCATTTGGCATCAAACAGCGCAAGCTCCCTGTGATTGTTACTGCTTCAGTCATCGCCAGACTGTTACCTCATATTTTCAAACCATCACCTTTATATCCCATTCTATTTAGGGCATTGTGTTTATGTGGCTTTCCAGCAGGCAGGAGTAGAGAATAGACTTCTGACAGTAGGGATTGAAAGCTTTGGCTCTAATGAATGTTGCATGTATGCGTGGGTGTGTATATGTTTGTGTGTTAAGTGTTTGTTTAGAAGATTGCGCAGGGTTCGACATAACGTATGGCCCAGTGGCCCAGGACCAGTAAAACTTTATGCAGGGCAAGTTTATGCAGGGCAGTCAGAGTTGAGTTTGTTTTACGATACACAATTGTTGTCAAGACACGTGACCGATCGAATGCAGTGTGATTAGATAAAATACACGTGGGAAAAGCTGTGCTCTTAGTCTGCTAGCCTCTTACTGGCGAATCTGATGGGTCACCAAATATGGTGTAACACCATTACTTGAAATAAATGTCAGCAAAACAAACCAAAAAGGCTGCGAAAAGAAAGAGGGGCTTTCTATTTTTATGGAAGCAACAGTATTTATTTTACAAACAACAACATACAGACAAAATGCATGCTGCTGATCACCAGGAGTGTTTTTTTATGACATTATTGAGGTGTAGTGTTCATCTCTGTGGTTCCTGCCCAGCTTTGTCAACATCTATCGCAGAAATCTCTCCTTAAGTACAGATATTACAGCGGTTGCTCTGTCTTCATTTGTTTAACTGTGGTTTATATAAGTGTAACTAACCTGAGATTTGACCCGGAGTGAACACAAACAAATTATATTATTTTCTTTCTCTCACTGTTCACTGGTAGTAAATTTCTGCAGATCTCTCAGCATTTGTTTAACTGTTAATGTTGATGTTGTTATTGTTAATTTGTTTAACTGAGTTTATTATCAAGGTCATCAGTACTTGCTTAACCGTTATCATAAATTCTTTTCTCTTCTTCCTATGTGTTCTACACCATGGCTTCACACAAAATATACAGAAAGCTACATTTTTACACCATTCATTTACTGATCCAACAAATGTTCCAATTTCATATTTTGCATGCATATATTTGTGTAATTTATCAAAATGACATATCAATAACTAAAGAAAAACAACCAAATCTAAAGGGAATTAAAATTAAAAACTACAATTATGGAAAAAAAGTTAGTTAGTTATTTTTCAGTTTAGGTTTCCAGGCCAGTGAAAATATACAAGGAGCCAGCAAAAGTCTGATCTTCTGGCCAAGTAGGCCAATGGGAAAAATGTTACTTTGAACCCATGCTGTGTACATTTTTGCAGGTTTACATGCAGAAGTGTGTATGTGTATGTGTATGTGTATGTGTATGTGTATGTGTATGTGTATGTGTGTGTGTGCGTGCGCATGTAGAGTGGTGGAGTGCACGGGGTCTTCTGTAATAATGGCCATAGGCAATCTCTAGGGCATCAGGTCTACAGCCAGTCTCAGTGGGCACCAGCTCACAGGAGACTGCAGCTATAAAGGATAAAGGGGAGAAGAAAGGGCTCTAAGACACATGTGGACTCATCCTCCTTTCAAGTCCATGACTTTAGTGTTCTCTCTTTTGTCTTGCATTCTCCTCCTTTTATTCCTACATCCGAAGCTTTCTACTTTAATGGCTTTTTTTTCTTTCAAAGACAATCACCAATACATCATTCTGCTATTTTATCCCTGGGTGGGTCCGATGAGAAGATGAGAGCAAGGAGAGTAGGAGAGGAGGAAAGAAAATGGAGAGGGGAACTGAGGTAGAAGAAAATGTCTTGCACCTAGCTTGTTTTTGTTATTGGCCTGTGCGTTAAAACATTCATTCCACTTCACTGGCTTCCATTATTCATACCATTCAAACCCAAACAAGTGTGTATGGGTGATGCGGATAAAGAAAAATATATATAATACACAAACACATAAAAGAGAGAGGGCATTGTAGTGGAATTTCTAATGAAGCTACTGTAGTGAGGTGAGCAGTCCAGCAACATACAAGTTTCCCATGGAAGTCAAACCAGCTACGGCTAACCAGGTCTGCCAGGCCTCCCACATGAGTCTTTGGTCTGATGTCTCCTGTTTCTCAGCTTCTCCGGTACACACAAATCCTGAATAATAACTTCAAATAATCTTTTCTTCGTCTTGATTTTTTCCTTTTTTCAATGTTTGTTCATGTCCAATCTTCTGCCTCTCCACCACCTCTATGTACTTTATGTCTCAAAAGAGCATATTTTTCACCCACTCATCAATCTAGTTATGCGCAGTACACATTAGTAAATATGCAGCCTGCAGTAAATTACATAGATCAGCACATACATATTCTCATTTCACAGTCCTATTCCATTATAAAAGTGTTATTCTTCAGGAAAATCTGCTACTTGCAGCAATTACATTCACTAGTGATTCAGTTAATGTATAGTGGAGCAGCTGTGAGCCGAAAAGGTGGTTGTTCACTTCCACCCCAGCTGGAGTAGCAATGTACAGATCAATGCACAATTTTAAGCAATGCTTCAAAGTGCTACTTTGCTTTTACATTTTACATACCTAAACTAAATGACTAACTGAATAGACATATTTTTTTTTAGCATTCATTTCCATACAAGCACAATGCTTAACATACGTCACGATTCATTCACATGTAATATAATGTTTTTCCCCCTCCTCCATATAATGCTAATCCATCTGTTTTGTCCCTTTTGTGTTTTCGTTTGGTGTGATCGTGTGGGTGTACATGCCTCCTGCCATGCTGGTCTGGCAAGAGTCCTGCCAGGTCTTCCTTGTAATTAGGATTTGTTTGCAAGTGACCTGCCTTGTTAAATGCTGCATTTGTTTAGATGTATTAAAAGGTTTTTCAATCAACAACCCAATCACTCATACAGATATTTAAATGCTTTAAAGTTGTAAAAATAAAAAGTAAGTTTGATAAAAATGTACCTAAGGTGGAAATCTTACTGAGAAAAATGTTTTCATTAACACAAATTTACAGAAATGGATAAATGGTAAGCACTGAATACAAATATGAAGCAAGTCTTAATTACATATATGCTGACACAAGGTTCTTAATATTCAGTATATTTTGAGGCAGAATAAAGGGTAATGTATTTTTGTTGATCAAATTAAAAATATTACTCCCAGGCTCTGACACACCTTGCTTCACCCATAACTTTCACCTAAGGCTGGGAGAGATGAATACATTTCATTTCATGCCTCAGCTTATATTTACAGAAGAACAAAGGGAAAACTGTGTTCAATTACCAAAGACAAATTTGAACACATCTGGGTCATTTTGAACAAATTGAGCTGGAACTAATTCCTTCCTAGTGTTACAATTGAACTGAATAAATAAATAAAGCAACAGCGACTTGTTTGCTTTTCCCCCCTTTAACCATCAAATTAAAGTTGACCTCAACATGGTCCTATTACAGCTATCCACAGGCACCCAGGGGAGCTGTGTAAGGATAAGGGGGAGGGGGGCACGACTGTGCTAAACTGTGGTGCAGCCTCCAGTGGGGAATGTGCACAAGCCAGCCTATTATTATTTAAAAAAACAACAACTCCATATTCCTGTTACTGTTACACCTCCTACCATGTTTCCTGTCTGTCCCAGCTTTCATTTATTCCAACTCTCTCTAACTTTCCTCTCTCCCTGTCTTTCTCACCCATTACAAAGGTGTAAATTGGACACAGATAATTGAACATTACTATCCTGGGAGGTAGCTGGCGCCATCTGTTAAATGTCCGCCCCCAACATCACAGAGCACCACACAATGCGCCCAAACATCCCAATGCACCATGCTGCACATTTGTGTGGGCATGCACGTGTTGCTGTGTGTTTTAGAGACTTCCTTTTTCCTTCAATTGACTAATCCCTGAATACACTGACTACAGGTATTGTGTTCAATTTCACAAATGTATTCTGGCCACTTTTGTTCTTTTGTAGGAAGTACTTAAGTTGTAAATTAAGAGGTCCAGAAACATTAGATCTAGATGGTTTGTAGTGGAATATATTATGACGATATAACAGAAAATGACTTTATTCTACAATTGAGAGCTCAAAACCTCCCACACACAAACAGTATAACAAGCTAGCTACAGTATAACAAAAGGGGTGGGCTCTGTATTTTGACAGTGTGGGACTATGTAAATTGCAATGCAAGGAGTACCTGAACACCAAATCTAAGCTCCCTTTATTTTTATTTTGCACTACACGTCTTCCTCAGGCAAATACCTACAGTTCATGAAGGAAATGAATATATGATTTAAAGGAGTCTTGCAACATTTACAAATAAGTCCCAGTGATACAATGACTAAAGAACAAATGTAACCAGGCTTGACTCTAAATGAAGCATTCATTTTCACTAAAGTGATCAAATAAGATCCTAATGTTTCAGTTTCAGCACCGAATTATTATAAATCATGAAAGTCCATCTTCTAAACTAGAGCTACAAACCTATAGGATGAAGAATGAAAATATGTTCAGGACACGGTTGAAAACTTTTGTTATATAATCCAGCTTTCTTGGTACATGTACTGCACCTTTACTACAGTTTATTTATTTTAAATGCTGAGCATACACTGCATTCAATAGGATTCCCAACAAAAACCCAATTACTGGCTGGGGCTAGATTATAATAGGTTATCCACACAAATAATAAGGGAGATTGTCTATGTGAATTTCTGAAAAGCCTTGATAGTCCTCTTTCTCTCCACTTCTCCACTCTCTCTCTATATATCTCTCTTTCTCTCTGTCTCTCTCTAACACACATGGCTGATTAGCAGTTGGCATTTTGTCTTGGCTATGTGCTAAATGAGAGCAGCAACATTACCATCTCAAAGATGCTCTCCTCGCCCAGTTAATGGTCAGGACACAATGGCTGCTCAAACACTTGATGGATCATTGAAGGATTATGCCATGTGGCTTCATGCCTTTATGCTCACTTTTCGGTGTGTGTGTGTGTGTGTGTGTGTGTGTGTGTATGTGTGTGCATATGCATGTGTGTGAAACAGAGAGACGGAGACATCCTGTATCCTGTAAGTGTGGACTCCTACGGACCTCTCAATGGGAGCAATAATGTCAAGGAGCTGCAATGTCATATCCATCAGAGCTGACTTTCTGTCAGAGCCAGACAAAGGTGTTGACACCTCAACACCACACAGTGAGTGAGGAGGCCATTCAAATGTCAGTTACCTGACACATAGCCATGCTCTCATAGATGGGTGGTAACCAGTGATTGTCAGCTGGTAACTCAAGAAAAAGGCCACTGAATATATAAATCTCAAGAAACGCAATCCACTGAGATTTAATGAATGGATATGTTTTCATCCTCCGAGGCAAGTATTCAGTTGGTACGATCACACCTGTCAACTCTGGCAAATCACCACTTCTAGAAATAAGTTGGCTATCGCTAAAGTGCAGCAGTCTTCAAGAGACAAATTCAGATTGCTCAGGCAGTTGTGTGACTTCAAATTTCAGAACTGTTTGCAGTATTTAAAAAAAGTTATACTTCTGATATGTTACTTAGAGAACTTAACAATGAAGTTTCACACCTTACCTGCAAAATTTCACACAACTCGTGTAAATCCTCTTTGCATTAGAAAAAAAAAATACTGTATATCATTACCACAAATGGGTCTGGGGACTTTACAGAATCTGCACTTATTTAGTTTTTTACTCTATATGGAAAATAAGGATTAGATCTACACAATAGCTTGTGGTTAAACCAGACAAATACACAGCTTTATGCAGAATAATGTTGGGCTAATAAGGTTTTACTCACACTTTACATTGAGCTGTAAGTATTTATAGTCGATCAAATCACCATCCAATACTGGTGAAGTCATAT
This sequence comes from Scomber scombrus, assembly GCF_963691925.1. NCBI lineage: Eukaryota > Metazoa > Chordata > Actinopteri > Scombriformes > Scombridae > Scomber > Scomber scombrus. The sequence continues at coordinate 13,570,301 of NC_084983.1, forward strand.
GACAAGAGAAACAGAAGCATGTAAATGGCCCCATGTAAAATAATCCAATTATTACCATTAACATTGCCAATAATTAAAATACTACATTATACTTATAAAATGTCTTTCTTTGATGAAAGCTTTATCTAGATAATTCACACAGGCTATTGTTTAACTGGCCGGTTGATAAAAGAGAGAGAAGGGGAGCGAATGAAAAAGACTGAAAATATGAATCGTTTTTCCCATAGTGGTTTGGTGTTCGGGAGTATCTTTGGTATCTTTCAATTACCTAAAGACAAATAAACTGAGTGGGTCCAGCCAAGCAGGAACATCAGAGACCACAGACGAGATGACCTCTAAAACTCACAAAAAGATAACACTTTGTTAAAACTGTTTACTGAAAATTGAAAGGAATTTAAGGATCCTTAACTGTTAGCCTATTACTCATACTGTTATGTTCCCGGTCATGGCAACAGTCCTGTCTGGATTTCTTTTGTTTTCTGATTTTTTTGTTGTCTTTTGGCACTGTGTTTCCTTCCTGTGTCCCTTTTTTGCTCTTTCCCCAGCCAGATTTTCCCTCCACACCAGCACTACATCAAGCCTCGTTAGCCCTGTTCTCAGTGTTTTCCCCAGCCAATCAGCTCCTACCTGGTCCTCCTCCCCACTCACCTTTTCCCCATTCCTTCATCAGCTCCACAGCACATCCACCGGTCTCAGTCATTCATTCCCTGCCAGTTTGTTTTTGTTACAATGATACAGTACAGTCATTTTCAGTTTGTTATCTGCCTCTGCTGTTGCTTATGGTTTGAAGTTCCATCTGTTTTTGGCCTGCCAGTTTTTTGGACATGTCAGCCTGTTTTTGAACTTTAATATTAATCTATTAAAGCCTTCTTTCATCCAACCTGTGCCCCCCTGTGTTTGCATCTGGGTCCTCCACCTGTCTGTCCCGTCCTCATTTGTATAACATACAATGATGATATCATCATTATTAGAATAATCTTTTTTAATGCAGTATGAGGCAATAAATAGTCCTATGAGAAACAAAAAGAAGGTGAACAGATATAACAGGGAAAATCAAAGACATAAAATATAAGAAAGAGAGAGAGAGAGAGAGAGAGAGAGAGAGAGAGAGAGAGAGAGAGAGAGAGAGAGAGAGAGAGAGAGAGAGAGAGAGAGAGAGAGAGAGAGAGAAGCAGGTTGGCAATTGCTCAGAGCAGAGCAGGTGGAGGTGGAAAATGTGTTGATACAGATACTAATAGGTAATGAAGCCACTGAAGGCCCAAATATCTGTTTAGTTGCCGCCTATAATGATTTTACAGTTCATTGATTGGTTCAAGTTCAATTAACACAAACCAAAATCCCCTATTTGTTTACAGTAATCAGATATTGTGCTCATTAACAATAGCATAGTTGCTTAATTTCTGTTTCTAATGATTGGTTAGTTAGGCTATGTTTAATGCATGTCTATATTTAATGTTTCTTTTGCCCGCTGCAACCTTTCTCATGGCATGCCTAGTCTTAAGAGGCTGATCATTTTCCCAGGGAAAAAACAGAAAGTTGCAAATTGCATGATGCTAGTAAATCCAGCAGAATCCATAATCACCCCCTGACGCAAATTGCAGACGCTTGCACAAATGACATGCAAACTGTATTTGTGTGTTTGGTACAGAGTGCATCACATGATCAAAGCCTTGGTCGATCTGTCTCTTAGTATTTCAAAAACCTTTACAGCCAGTTCACTGGGCTGGACTCCATCACTAGCAAATGCACAAAAAAAAAATCCAATCAGACAAAAATTCAGCTTTGACTTTTAATTAAAATTCACTGTCCTAGTTACCACCAACAACTTGTTCCTGACATCCTTTCATGTACATGTTAATTGATCTAGTAGTAATGAGCTTATTGACAAACTAATCATTTGAATGAAACTTGACAGCATATTAGTTCACTAAAATAACTGAATTGAAATTTGTAAATGCAACACTGTGCCACAAAAGAGCTGTTTTCTGTCTGCCTTTTTAATGACTTTAATCAGCCAGCTGGCAATTGTCCAAATTAGGCTTAAACAATCACAATAACAGCAAAGTCATGAATTAACAAACTTCATTGTTGTCTTTATGTCAGGGTTCACAGGGTGGTGGAGGGAAGTGGTGTAGCAAATCACTGAACTGAATCCTGAAAAACTTAACTTCTGTCAGACAGTTTGAGAGAATGACATCCACCCAAAGAATCAGTCTGCCCATAGATATCAGCTGCACAACAGCATTCCTAAAAAAAACTCCCCCACAGGAAACCTGATGTTAAGTAATACAGTTTGTGTCATTCCTTCCAAAACCCTTAAATGTGATATCCCAACAATCCATCTGGCTTCAGACTATTATGGCACAACAGTCACTGCTGTCAGTGCAGCACTTCACCCATCCTTCAGTACAGCTCTGCTGCATTTGACACTGTCAACCCCCATAACCTAAATATTCAAAAAAAAAGTTGGGTATTATGGAGTGTGTACCTCTCTTGACTGTATACCCTGTAAGGTTCTCCTAAAAAGTGGTACTCCAACAGCACACCGTTTTCCATTTTCTGACATTCAGGTTAAAGCTCTGGTTTGTCTGGTCGAAATCCAGCCTGTATTGGGAAGGCTACTTTTGAAATGTTAGATTACTAGTTACCCTGTTAAGAAAGTAACATGTAGCTATTCTAATTACTAAATCAAAGCAATGTAACTTATTACATTTTATTACTTTTTGAAGTGTTTTAAACTAGGCAATACCACTTATTTATGTGCATACTTGCAAATGAATGGGGTCTGTCTAGATGTAGAGACAGCTCATTGTAAGCCAGTAACGAGGGCAGAAATCATAGTGTGAATGGGCACAGAAAAAAAATCAGGTGGGCCTAGCCTGTCCAAGCCCAATTATACTTAATAGGTTCTGAAATACATATGTTAACAAAAATAAGCCATTATAACTATACTTGCCTGAATGCAATCCTTATTCATCATCAGCCGTTATGTTACAGGCACCAGGAGGAATATTTACAAGACCAAGCTGCACTTTTTCAACAGCAAATACAATCCAGTGACTGTTGACATCACAGTAACCCAAACTACCACAAATCCTGTGGACTCAAACGCACAAACAGCCATTGGTGTGACTTCTACTATATCACACACTACACAACACAACAATTCACAATAAAGACAGTGCCCAGGTCTTGTTATTTGTCTTCCATCTAATAGTTCAGCCTCCTTCATTCTAGGCTCTTGAAGTAATGCCTTCAGCTCCAACAAAGTCTCCGAGGCAATTCCTGTCGCTCATCGTAAAATAAAATGAATGTCAGGAAATATGTTTTGCTGGCCCCCCTTCAATCATGTTCTCCAATATATTATTTCTCTGGTTCCTCAAAATCTTTGATTTACTACAGCCTGCAAAGTTTCTTCATAATTTTTTATATCTTTCTTAATGGATATTTTTTCTTTTATAGCTTGTGATTATTTTACATTTATTCTGATTTCGTTGGATAAGCTTATTTCCTTCTTGCATTGTAGCTGTAAGTCTCGCTTGATAAGGCTGCGTGCCTAAGGTGTAAGCTAATTATGTTTTACAAACAGCATATTATAGCTTAACAATGTACAAGCTGGTACAAGTTGTTCAGAATGCCAATTTTAAAACACAAGGTTGGGTTACTCTAATATGAAACTGTAGTTTACAAGAAATTCATGTAAATCATAAGATTGATGCAATTTCAAGTGATTTGTACAGTTGCAAAAATGTAGATTAAACTGTTTTCAGAGGAAATTTTCACACATTTAGAGAATATCTAAAAAAAAAAGGAAATGCAAATATATTAAAATAGTCACGAAGGACTGTAAAAATAAATAAATAACTCTTGATACCGTAACATATCGCCTCAATTAGAAAAAAAGCCTTCTATATCATCCTTTACAATTATTTACAGACACCTCCATGTCTTTTATCTTTTAGCAGTCATGACATTATGTGACTTTCCAGTTAAGTACACTATCACAATCTTATTCAACTTTTTCATTTTCTCTCTCTGTCCTTCTTTTTTTTTTAACTTACTATTTTTAGTTCCCATCATTGCAGGTCAATGATTACTCCTTGCAGGCTTTTTCTTCAAACTTTCTGGAACTTTCAGGCCATTTGGTATATTATAACTATCAGATAATAATGGTCTTCCTGCTGAAGGCAAGCGATCAACCTCCCTCTTCCAGTTTTATGAAGTTAACACCATAATAAGCAGTTTCATTGAGATAAAAAGGGGACAGAAGACCATAAATGCATATGTGATCTCACAGCAAAATCACATTATATAATATTTAAGATACGCTGTATATAAAGTGATAATAAAAATACTGTAGGTAATACACCCATATTGTTTATGCATTGATGGTCTTGAATCAGAACATTGATCAAAGCTTAATTTGATAGCATACATGCTAATATGACAATGTGACATGTAGATTATGCAGATACATTTTCACACCTTATGAAGTCTGTGCTGTCATATAAGATAAAGAGTAATTGTATGTGAAAGGGAGGAAGTTTCTAATTAGCTATAAATAATGGAAGTCTGTTTTAATTATCAGTGATGTACATCTGACCCAGACAGACATGCATATGCATGTAACAATCACAATACTTCAGGCTTTGTGTTGCAATGTGTGAGATTTCAGACTAGTGTTTAAAATTAAGAGACTAAAGAGTCTAAAGAGACTAAGGATTTACAGTTAGTCCAAATAGACATAAATAAGCAAAAAAAACAGGGTGGTATTCCAGAGAGCAGTTCTAACAACCTCTTAGCCTAATCTTGAACTTTGGGTTGAGGAATCCTGAGTTTGGAAACTGAGTTTTTAGAGCTGATCAGTCAGTTCATAAACTCTGACTGAGTATGTTCACTGTAAGTTAAGAACGCATGGTGAATGAAATAAGCCATTATCAATGGCGCTCCAGTATTATAATTCACCATGGAAACAAGTAAATACAAGGAAGAGCCTCCAGTTTAATTCCGAGGACATAGACATATTAATGCATTTGTATGTGGATGGTGCACATTTATCTTTTGAAAAAAAGCGGGGGTAAGTGTCAATAGTTCTATCCAGTGTTGCTTGGGAAATGATCATATACCAGACTAATATTTCCTTAATGATGATAACATAGAATGTGTCTGCGTATCAGACTGTAGTCTACATTACATTTTAAATATGTATTCAACTTTGATATGATGGGCAAAACAAAGGAGGCAGCAACTGAATATGAAAAATATAGTTAAAGATTTAAAAAATAAAGAAAAAAAGATCAAAGACATAGAGACATGACTGTCAGCTCACAGTCTGATCCAGTAATAATGTGTTTAGTGATTTGCACTAAAAAGACATAGAGGTTAAGTAGATTTTAACAGAACAGTAGATTTAAAAATTTTAAACGTCTATATGTATCTTGGCTCAAGAGCATTTAGTGATGCTGCCTGATTGGCTCACATAGGAATATATACAATATATAATGTACAATATTATAGGAATGATGTTCCATCCAGGCGACTAGTCACATCATGAGTGATAAAGGTAATTATTTTTGATTTTTAAAAAGTTAAACTGATATCACACATTATGTGCAATGAACATTTAAGTGCAGTAGCTGCTCTAACAATCGGACACCTGTGCACACTATTATAAAAAAAAAGGACATGCTGAGGTTTTATTCTGAGCTGAGGGTGAATTCATACTGTGCAATATTTGAATGTGAGAACAAAAACTGCTGTTCAAAGAAAAGACTGATGCACATAAAAGTGGTAACTTTAGATAATCCTGAGTAAGAAACCAACCAGGATATGGTAATAATGCACTTTGATACATGCTCTGATATGGACTCAATCAATGAGGAAATGATACTCTGTAAGGGGGAGAAGACAGAGACAAAGTCAGCGTTTGTTGAAGAAAAGCTGCCAGCAAACAGATTAGGTTCAGAGAGTCGGTTACCATGGTAACTGACCCAGAGTTGACCACCAAGGTGTATAATGTGGTGGTCATCTTTGTTGACATTTTCTTGCACTTCTCCAAAATGTCTTGTCAATACATAAATTACTGTATAGCGCTACAGACATACAGGGCAAATAATAAAGAGGTAAACTGAGGATATACAGTAGGAGAAGAGTCTTATTTTCATGAATAAAGCAAAGATAGTACATTTGACTAGATGGCCTCCTAAATATGAGATAATGAAATCATCAAACATCATGTTTACAATGCAAAATGAAGCACATAGACAATTAAGACAATTCACTACAATTAGTTTTAGTGTATGATGAAATATTAAAAAAATATTTTATTGTATGCACATACATTTCTTCTTCTTAGACCCCTGTGTGTGTGATAGGTTGATTTTAATAAATACTAACAACTACCTTCTGCACATGGCTTAATCTAATTTTTCTTCCTATTTGGTTTCATAATTTTGTTTGGATTAAACAACATACAATAAATTGCAGAAGAAAAACAGCCCCTCAGAGTCAACATTTTGGAATGTTAGTTATAATATACATAATGATAAAAGGTCATTTTTAATGCATTCAGGTTGAGACATTGAGGCTATTTAATTTCTGGCTTTGTTTTGGGGAGAACAAAAGTAATCAGAACACTTGTGGTTCTCCGCCACTGAACAGACAAATACGCTACCTGTGGAGAGACAAACACTGACTGCCTGCACTGACATTTATAGTGCTGTTGTTCAGAAAGAAGGAAAACTTTCTTTTTTAATGGGATGTAGTAACCTCCTACATCAGCACACTTCCACTTAGACCCATCAGCACACTTCCACTTAGACCTGCCTGTTAGTCTCAGTTGGCTGCATTTTCATCCCTTAGGAGAATCTCCTTAAAAGACAAGACACTTATTTTGTGCAAAACACACGCACATGTGTATTCATGCATGCATTCACATTCACATAAATGCAGAGACATTTATACATGGAGAAGAAAAAAAAGACTCATAATCTCTGCACCAGAAGTGTTGTTGAAAAAAAAAATTGATGCAACTTGGATGAAATAATGTTTGATTACACATATGTATGCTGTGATTAAGATATTAGATACGCTCTAAGCTTTGCCAGGCAGACAGTTAGAATTTGTTGTGGCCGCAATTTGGAACAAACTTTTCACAAGAATGTTCATATTGGACAATATTGATTGCCCAACGCATCCTTGTCAGGAAAAAACACAAACAAACAACTTTCAGTGTTTAGTTTGTGTTTTGCGACTTGTGAGGTAGTTATTGGTCTTAAAGGAGATTGCTTGTCATAGAGAAGTGTGGCTGACATGAGACCAAACAGATTTGCAACAAAAACAAATTTAAACAAAAAACCCAACTGCAAACAGGTCAATCTTTTTGTGTCACAAAGTGTGCAGTTCAGGATTGTCTTGTGTATGCAGAAGAAAATCCTGCCTCTGAGTTGTATTGATTCCACTGCTCCAGCCCACCGCGTGTATGTGAATGCAACAGCATGTTTGTGTGTAAACGTGATTGTTTATATTGCTGTGTATGTAAGTGTGTGTGTGCCCTCTGCATCGATTCCCCACTTTGTTCCAATTATCAGTAAGGGTATGGGGACTAATACGGCTATTCACACGAGCATTAAAGCAACAGATACAACCATAGCTGAGGAGAGCTGGAGGAAGAGAGAAGAAGCAGAGGATGGACAGAGCGAGGTAGGTTGACATGATATGATGCATTAAATAAATACATATATCAGGTTATATGTACTTCTCTTTTTGTAAAGAGTAAGGGACAGATTCCTGGGCAACTTCTATACCATGAATTTGCCGCTCCACCTTTTTTGGTTAGTCAGTACCGAAACAACAGGACCATAATGTGTGCTTGTGTCCAAAGCATGTATTTACTATTATCTATTTATTAAGATTTGAAGCCAAATTTATTATTTAGATAATATATACTTTTTGTTTATCAGCCATATAATATAAGTTTTTCTAAAAAGCTAAATTGAACACATTCTTGCAATTCATCTTTGACAAAAAAAGCAAGAACAGGAATTCTTGTAAATGTTTTAAAGATGATATGATTCAGTTTTATCTTCAGGTACATGGCATTAATGAAGAGCTGGTGTTATGATTGCATTAGAAGGATTTGTAATCACAGTTAGAGATTGTGGCTTTCACAGTTATCAATTTAAAACAACCTTTTGGAGGTTACAGTGCCACAGTTATTGGCTGAAAGAGAATTAAGAGAGAAAAAAAAGAAGATTACTCTCCCACTCTTCCAAAGACCAAGTAGATCTGAAATGATTTATAGTGCAACGCAACTGAGATTTTCTGATAATCACGTCTATATTCTTGCCACAGTTATTCATGCTTATGTGCGTGCATTCATGCCGGCTGTTCTCTGAGTTGCCAGTGGACACCCACAGTGTAGATTAAAAGATTTAGTGTTGTTGGGGATTGATTTTTTTATTCTCCTTCTCAAACACTGCCGTTTGTGTGTTAGAGTGTGTACTGTAGTGCCACGCAGCTACTTAGCAATCAAGTGTAACCCATAAACCCTGGGTTGGAAGTCATCATTGCTGACACATGGAGCAGTTATTGATCACCTTCCCAGTTTTTCATAACTGTCCAGGACAACATGCAGGGCTATGGAGGCTCAGTGAGAATCTTAAGCTAAATCATTATTGCAGGCTCTCACTTGGTGGCCAATATCAGGTATTGTGCAACCTATAAAGGAAAGGGTATGGGAGTATTCTAAGAATAGAAAGAAACCAAATGCTGGGGAAAGAGAAAATGAGATGCATTTGTGTCAATTTGTGAGTGTGTGTGTTTGCTAGTGTGGATAAAATGTTCTCTTGTGGTTTCAGCAGCATTGTTTGATTCCACTGATTCCACAGTAAGAGTCGCCGGGGGCTTGTTGCCAAGGTTCAGCCAATTGAATTAGGGATTTGCTGTTCCCTCCTCAGTCCAACCCTCCTGACCATTTCCTGTTTCTAGGGATCCCCGAGGACCTTTCCTCTCCATTCAGCTGTGGACTATAATTGTATTTAGGATGCCTGTGCTGAGCCCAATGGAATACACCACAAGGAGAGAAAGAGAAAGAGAGAAACAAAGAAAGATAGAGAGAGGGTTGAAAGGATGACTAAACACGATGGGGTAAATAAAAAAGAAAGAAACAAATGGATAAAAAGAATGAGAGAGGGGAGAACATTCTTTAAGATGGATGTTGTCAGATGGGAGGGGTGGTGGGGCAGAGATAGACAGACTATCCACCCTTCCAAATGGACCACAAGGTCATTGTTCTCATTAGGTTTCCAAGCCTGAATAACATAGGCTGGTTGGAGACAGTTTTGTGTAAGTACCACAGTACCCATGCTATAAAGCAGGAATCTAATAGGCTATTATATCCAAAGACATTAGGGTGGGAGCAAAATGATTTTCCTTCACCCTCCACCCAATTTAGAACAAGCCATGCTATTATATCTCATTGTAACTATTATATTTCAAGTCTAAAGTATTAGCCAGCCCTAAGTTTGCCATCAGGGTACATACATTCTTATATAAAGGTATTACATTACAATCAAAACATGTTTTTTTAATATCAGTGGTCTGACTTTGGCCTAGTTAATTGACAAACTGTCTGTCTGGAAAACACATTTGCATAATATCATGGTGTAAGTAGTGTGAATTCATTTACAACATGAGCACAATCATCAAAATGAGTTTAAATGTGTGTCTAATATTTACTTAACAGCAGGTGTAACACATGCTGACCTTTTTGTCAAAAAGCATTTCTTGTCATTGGCGTATCCTATTTATTCAAATATACACCTGCCAAAGGCCTTTTGTTTAGAACCCCCTGAAGGTTTCTACTATAACCCCCTACTGATGGCAACTCTGCATATAAAGGCTGGATACAATACTGTATGAACATCAGTGTAATATAATGCAAATTATTTCAACTGAACTTGAACTACCTTTTACAAATGCAATGTATTGTAAAGTATTTATTGTGTATTATATTATAAAGCCATTCCACACACAATACTGCAGATGTTATAGTTCATCCATAATAAACATAATGAAAAATATATTTCCATTTTCTTGCTTTCAGTTAAAAAAAAAAAAAAAAATTCTGAAAAGGATTGTCATAAAAAAAGACCAGGCTGATAACATCGCTCTGCTAAACTCAGTCATTGACTCTCAGTTACAATATGAATAGGTGGGTTTAAGAATACAGAATACACGAGGGGAAAAGGAATAGACTACAGACATTTGTGGAAATATTTAAGGTGTACAGGCTGTATTGTGATTCTTTTAAGTAGCCAAGAGCCTATGATTTTGTTTTGCTTATTGTTGTCTGCCAGTACTCAACAGGCTTTTTCTTGAGGCATACATCATTTCAAGTTGGCTGGTCAACAGATGCTCCACACTCCTCTCCTTCACTACAACATAACCCATACCTAAACCCAATCGGACACACGCAATACTCAACATGCTGTAATTAGTCTTTTAAAATGAGGATTTCTACATAACTATCCACTAAAATTTGTTTCAAAATTAATGAGGTGAAAGAGTATTGCTATTTTAACATTTTAATAGCATTTTTTTATGCATAATACATCACTCGTAATTTCCAATGTCTGGGAAGTGGTAAATTGCAAGTATTGCATAAATGGTTCCAATACATGATTGAGCCGACCTATCTGTTCACCTGGCTCTCAGTGATGTTGTCAAGATGAAAAACGGGGCTGACTTTGCAAATCTAGTAGACAGTGAATACAAGTAATGTAACTCTGTACTACCCAATTCTGACCCAAGAAAAAATGCTCAGCTAAGGTTGAGCAAGGCAAAAGTTAATTCATGTTTATGCAGACTGTTTGGACAAATTTGACATCTGGAAGTCCCTTTTTAAAAGAGAAAAGGATGAGAAAGAAACTGCCACACAGCCTGATCAACAGTAATCATGTTCACCATGTTGTTGTGCATCAGATAATTCTAAACACTTAGCAACTTAATGCTGTTGTTAACTCTCATTTGAGTGACATACTGTATCTGCCAGACAATGAGGCTGAGTGCATTTTGATTGGAGCACATTGTTCAGCTCTGACTCAGACTGTCATCTTCCAGCTACAGCTGGAGAAAAGATCCAGCTTGACAGATTAAAAGACAAGGGTTCACACTCTCAGAAATGATTAATTTAAAACTTAGTATGTAAGTAGCCCTCAACACAATGATGCATTGTATCACTATCACACATTTTATCACTCTCTTTTGTTCACACCACAGCGTTTATGACTGCAAAAATTCAGTAATTGCAGCTGTTTTTCTGTCCGTTATCCCATATCTGTGAGTGTGTGTGTGTTCAACTCTCTCCATGGTATCCCCCCTGGCCCAAATCCAATGGGACCATAAAGCTACCTTTGGTGGTGCCCAACAGTTTTGTCTGACATGTGTTGGTCAGGGTCTGTCCTTCTGTTGCGCTGCTTGGATCAAAGAGGGAAGCTACTCCACCCATCTGTGTCACATTTAATTTATCGCAGGCGCGACAGGCCCTGCTCGCCTTGATGGTGAGGGCGTGACACCGATGCACATGTCTGCCCACACACCAACACACACAAACACAGCACACAC